>NW_023640805.1:0-11004 GCF_015228065.2 Penaeus monodon | reverse complement strand
GCAGCCTTTTTCGGGCGGCATATTTTTTTCGAAAAACCCCCCAAATTTTCACGCCCGGAAAAATTTTTTGTCGAGTGTGGGGGGCGTGTGGGGTAATCAAAAAAAAAGGGGGGGGGGTCGTGGGGGGGGGGGGGGTTTTTGGTTTTGGGGACCTCTTTTTTGAAATGGGGTCGCATTGGCTGCAGGGGATCCTCCTTTTTTTCCCCACCTTTTTTTTTAACCCCCCCTTTCGCCCTTTTTTCCCTCTCCTTTTTACCAAATTTTTTCCCCCCCCCCCCTTTTCCTTTATTCCCATTTTCAACCCCTTTGCTTTCCAAAAAACATTCCTCCCCTTTTTTCCCTCTTCGCTCCCCCCGCCCTGAAAAAAAAAAAAAAAAAAAAAAACTCGCCCTCTAAAAAACACATTTCGCAAGGCCGGCACGAAATCCTAAGGATGGACGTGTCGCCCTTACAGACGGATTTACGGATTTTTTCCTCGCGGGGTACTGGGAGTTCTTTTGGGGTAAAAAACGCCGATGCTCGTTTTCCACGCTTTTTCGCTTGGATTTTTTCGCAAAAGAGGGTCCAGGCAATTGTATGGTAGTTTTGTGAATAGGGGGGGACACAACACCCACCCCACACACACCACCACACTACACATATACTATATATATTAAATAAATTTTATAGTATATATTATAATATATTATATTTATTATTTAGATATATATAATATTATATATAACGTTATTACAAAATTTACCCAACAACCCACACCACCACACAAACACCACCAACAACCCACCACACAAACACACACCACAACACCAACACACAACCATTTATATAATTATTACTTGAATATATATATATATATATATACATATATATTATATATATTTTATATTAATTTATAGAACATCAACCAAACCATTAAACCACACGGCATACCATACCCACACCCCCACACCCAACCACACCACCACCAACACACAACACGTATAAAATATATATATATAATATATATATATATTATATATATATATTATAATATATAATTATAATTGATTATTATACATATATTTAAATATAATATATATAATACTATATATAATATATAATATATAAATTATATTATATCCTTAATCTATTAATATATATATTTCTAATATTATAATATTATAATATAATAATTATATATATATAATATATATATATATATTTAATATTATATTGTATATGTGTGTGTTGTGTTCTGGCATAATTATATATTAAAAATGTATGTGTTATGTGTGCAACATATAAAAATAAAATAAAATATATAATGTGTGGCGCCACGCACACCACACCCCCACACACCCACACACACCAACCCACAACCACACACACACACAACCCACACACCCACCAAACACTACACCACACACCCACCACACACCACGCACACACACACCACCACCCCCCCACCACACACCACACACACCGCCCACCCAAACACCCCACCCAACCCACCCAACCACCACCACCACAACACCACACAATACTTATATTATATTATATATATAATAATATATTATATATTAATATTTATTATATATAATATATTAATATATATATTAATAATATATATATTTAAATAAAACACCCACCACTCTTCCTTCGTGTGGATGAAAAAGTAAAGGTCTGAGAGCCAACCAGGGATCCGGGGGACTGAGAGGCGGGAGGAGGTTGCATCCAACTTTGCCCCAAAATCCCCCTAGTGCAAAAAACGCCCATGGGGAAAAGTTTTCGTTGCCCGCCGGTGGTGTAACTTTCATTGGTATTTAGATATTTTTAGTGGTTCTTTCCTCCCGGAAGGGACATCCCGGAAGGAGTGATGCAATGTTGTGTTGTTTTCGCTGGCCCGTTGTTATCCCATCGCTCGGGGGAAGTCCCAGGGGGAGAAATAGGCCCTCTTTTTATGAGAGGGGGATATTTTTTTACCATCCATCCTGTGAGGTTTGTGTTGAGTCTTTTTGAAACTGGTTTTTCATATGGGGGGCGGGAGGGGGAGAGATTCTGTTGTATAAACTTCCGTCTTGGGGAACCTGATCTTCTTATTTTTCTATATCTTAATTTTTTCTTATTGTTATTGCTTTTCCTCCTCGAAACTTTTTAATTTTTTTTCGTTGAAATTTTATTTTTTTTTACCGTTTTTTCGTTTTGACAATTTTGGGCCACAAGTCTGTTGAACTTTTCTTTTTTCATAGAGTTCAGAAAAGGACTTGAATTATTTTAACTTTTTTTCGGTTTTAAACATGCCTCCCGGTTTTTTGTTCACAGGAAACTTATTTTTAAGCTTTCCCATATTTTTCCCTTTCTTTATAAACTTGCAGCACCATTCATTTTTTTCTATCTTTTTCAAAGTTTATTTTATGATCATTCACCTTAACCAATAATTCGATTTTTTTTTTTTTTACTAATTTAAATTAGGGATTTCTTTTTGCGGAAAGCGTTTTTCCTTGGGTTTACTTTCCCTTTTGTAAACGCAGTAATTATGGCTTACGTCCAAACTCGTTTCTATTTCGATATTGTTGGACGGTCCCACTAATTAACGTTGTTTATCTCCACTTGGCTTTCATTCTTTGCTGGGTTAGCATTGGCCCACTCCCCCCTGCATCAACAAAATCCTCCTATTTCCTCCTCCAAAATATAATTGCAAACTGAGGCCCTTATGTTTTGCCCCCTTTCTAAAATAGGGTTTCCAAGTTGTTTAAAGAGTATTGGAAATTTAATTGTTTTCTAATCCCTAGTGCCTTTTGAAGGTTAAGGCCGGAAAACCGAGTGATTATTGCTTGTGGTTTTACGTTTTTGTTTTTTCACACCCTTCATCGATAAAGGCCAAAGATTTTTTTTTTTGCTTATCAAATTCAATCGTTTATTTAATTGATGTTTTTATCTATTTAATCTGTGTTATTTCTACCCTTGACCTTTTGATCACATTTTTTAATTAAGAATCTTCTTGATTTACCTATTTGTTCTTTTACTCTTTTCATCTCTTTCCATTCCAAAAACTTTTTCTTGTATTCTGCAATGAATCGCGCCACACAATTTTTGACATGGTTTTTAAAAGGACAGCAATTTTTGCCCACTATTTTGTATTGAAGAATGTCCCACTTTTTTTTCTTCTTCTTTTTGAAATTTCTGAGATGTTGCAAGTGTTTAAAACTCTCCCTGTGATAAATTTAGAAATGTTTGTCCTCTATCTGGAATATTTTTTCCTTCGTGTTTTTTCCGTTTGCAAATAAGTGGTCCCTCTTTGACTCTTAGCCTTCAAAGAAGAGGAGGGGGACCGTTGCCATTGAGTTTTTTTTGTGTTCCCTGGGTTGTGTACTTTTTACTAATTATTTTTTTTTTATTTTTCTATTTATTTTATTATTTTTTCTTTGTTTATATAAAGCTATATCTCACATCAACTCCTCTGAATGCAAAAAAATGACGAGGACTGTTTTTTTTTTTTTTTTTCCTTTTTCGAGACCGCAGTTTTCTCGATGTACTAAATATATAAAATAAGGGGACTAAATGAGAAGAAACAAAAAAAAATACTTTTTATTGACGTGAGGGAACTTCTAACACAGAAAAATTTAAAATATTTTTGCTTTCCGGAAACTTTCTTAATACATATGAAAAACAACTTTTTTCACAATCAATTTTATTTTTTTTCATCAATTTCGTTTCCGGGCTATGTAGAAATACTTTTATGGATTTTTTTTACCATATAAAAATTATACCAAAAACAGACGGGATTTCCCCAAACGAGTAAGCCAGTATTGCCAAAAATAACCTATTTCATTTTTTATCATCAAACAAAAATAAATTTTCAGCTTTTTTTTTTTTTCTACCAGCCTGACACCCCTTTTATCTTTCCCATTTGGGGGGGACTCTTGAAAAAAAAAATATATAACTCCCATCTTCTTTTCTAATCTGATAATCGTGGGTTCCCCTGTGTTCTTGGCATCATCATACAAAAGCTCTTATTTTCTGGTTAACATTTAAATCTATTTATTCCATTCATTATCATTATTATCATCATTTCATCATTCAATCATCACACCATCAAAAAAAAACACCATCATTTCATCATCATCATCCCACCCATTAATCCACCATTTCCATCATCACCACCACCCCACCCCATCCCACCATCACCATCCCACCCATCCATCATTTCATTCAATCATCATTTTTGTTTCCATACAACCTTCCCACACATTTTACTCTTGGGCCACTCCCATCATACGCCTCTTATAAATCTGGAAAACGTTGAATTTTTTTTTTTTTTTTTTTTTTTTTTTTTTTTTTTTTTTGGCTTAAAACCTTTTCCAACTTAAAAAGCAAAACACGATTTGGATAATCATCCACCATCATAAAAAACACCATCATTATTCATCAATCATCCAACCATTATTCACCCATCAATCATCCACACCACCCACCACCACACCCATCCATCATCACATCATCATCATTCCATTTTTTTGTCATTTCATACACCTTCCCACCACATTTACTCTTGGGGCACCCCATTCATTTACGCCTCTTATAAATTAAAATCCTGAAAAACCGTGATTTTTTTTTTTTTTTTTTTTTTTTTTTTTTTTTTTTTTTTTTTTTTTTTTTTTGGCTAAAACACTTTCCAACTTAAAAGGGCAAACGATTGGATAAGTTTTCCCCTTTTTCCATTTCTTTACTATAAATTGTTGTTTTTTTATTTATTTCTTTTCGATAATGGTAATGATAAAAATAAATAAATAATTGATTGAAAATTGATAATAGCAGTAGTAATTAAATAACTAGTAACAACAATTTCCCGTTAATGAAAGATAATAATAATGATAATAATTATTATTTATTATTTATGAAAAAAAAAATAATGGCTAATAAATATGTTTAAAAATAAAAACCAGAAATTTAATATAAAAAAATTGATTGATGATGATGTTGATGATATTGGTAAATGATAATTTAATAATTGAAATAAGTCAATAATAGGTTACTGCTATGTTATTGTATTTAATAATTTAAAATAAAAAAATATAAAAAAAACTAAAATAATAATTCCTTAAATAATGATTAAATGAATACTAAAAATTTAGGGCTAATGCAATTTCCTAATGATAATATGGATTATTACTAAACTACAACTATAACTAATGATATAATGATTAAATTAATAAATGTAAATATATAAAAATTAATAATAAATAATACCAGTTGATAATTAATAAATTAATAAATAATAATGAAATAAATAAATTAATAATAAATAATAATATTAATATGAATAAAATAATATTAATAATAATAATAATAAAAATAATAATAATTTAATAATTATAATAATACATAAATAATAATAATAACAATAATAGAAATAATAAATAAACATACCACAATAATAAATAATAATAAATAATAAAAATAACACAAAAACAAACACAACAACAAAACACAAAACAACAACAACAAACCAAAACACACAAAAACAAACCAAACCAAACAACAACACAAACAAAAACAACCAAACACAAACAACAAAACAAACAACATAATGGATTTTTATTTGTGAAAAATTCCTGAGTAAAAAAATGGAGGAAACCAAACCTCAGATAAAAAACTATTTTTTTTCAACGGGAGGGAATATGAGGAAGATGAACTTTTCAATAAAATCTACATCGTTGGGGGAATTCGGAAAAAAAGGAAAATCTTATAATGTTTATGCAAATTTCAGAAGAAGAAGAAGAAAAAAAAAAAATTCCATTTACACCTATGAAAAACGAAATTACTGGCATTTTCATTTTACGTAAAATGTATTATCTTCACCTCCCTCTATGGATTTTTTTTTTTTTTTTAATGTCCCAGCATGTTAAATTAAGTCCACGGTCTTTCAACGAGAATAAATAAAGATTCTTTGCAATCCGAATATATTTTACGTGGCCAGGTCTTCCGGGGATTTTTCATTCTTGTCCAAAATGTTTTAAAAATTCTACAAGAATCTGCTTTCGTATTCTTTAATAACAGGGAAATTTTTTCCACTTTTAAACTACATAATTACTAAATAGTATTTGGAGGTAACCATACTACAGACGAAAAAAAAGCTCAATTTAAGTTTTTTTTTTTTTATTAATAATTAAACCCGAGAGCCCGGAGGTGCCAAGAAAGGGTGGAACGAAAAATTTTTTCATTAAACCTTGCTGCCTTTTACGCCCAAGTTTAACTTTAGGCCTTCTTCAAGAATTTATCCTAACGTAATTTGCCCTTATCCATCCGGGAAACTTTTTAGAAAATTGTTTTGGGGCCAGCTTCCTAATTATGTTTTTCTTTCCTTTTCTCTCTCCTTCCCTTCTGCTCCTCTCTTCCTCCTCCTCTTCCTTTCTCTCTCCTCCTCTTCTCTCTCTCTCTCCTCTTCCTCTCCCCTCTCCTCTTTCCTCTCTCTCCTCTCTCTCTCCCTTCCCCTTTCTGTACCCCCCCCCCCCTCTGTCTCTCTCTCTTTCCTTCTTCTTACCTTCCCTTTTCTGTATTTTAACTCTCTCTGTCTGTCTGTCCTGTCTGTCTGTCTGTATGTTCTGCCCTATGTCTCTGTCTATCTATATAATCTGGGCTATCTAATCTCCCACCCCACCCTTTTCTCTCTTAGCCATTCTCACTTGGTCGTCGCTTCTTCCTTTTTATGATGGACCTTTAATCAAAGATCTTGTAAAATAAATCTCTTCATGTCTTTCCCAGTGAATAGGGAAAAACTTTTCAATTTGCTTGCCGCGAAACCATTGTCTCTTCTTCCTTGCCTTTATTTAGTCCCTTTGTTGGTATCCCTATCCAATAAGACCTCCTCTCCTTTCTGGCTCTCCCCTCCTTCGGTTGTACACAACAAGCAAGAAAAAAATATATTTTTTGGCCACCCACCCACCACCCCCCACACAACACAACCCACCCAACCACACACACACCAACACCACCAACACACCCACCCACACACAACAACCAACCCACAACACCAACTACATTTTAATAATTTATAATATATTATATATATATTATAATAATTAATATATTTAATATAATCATCAGCAGAAGTAGCCTCAATTCAAATTTCCCAATGCGGGGGACGTAGGGCTTCTCCCAATCTTTTCCAAGTTTTGTTCTGGACTTGCGTTTTTTTGTTTCCAGTCCTTGGCCCCCAGATTTCCGTTTTATTTTTCTTTCCACGCAATCTTTGTCATTGGGCCTGGCCCCTTGGGCCTGTTTTATGTTATCTATAGTCTGTAACTTTCCTTTGTCCATCTGTTGGTTCCTGTTCTCCGGGACATATATTTGACCTACCCCATTGCCCATTTTTTTTCTGTTTGGAAGTTCCCCAAGAAATTATCTTCCACTTCCCTTGTAGAAAAAGGCCATTAGGGACCCCTTAACAAATATCTACTTTTACGAACTCCGGAAACGAAACTCGAGGGTGAAACACCTTCCCCATGAAGTTTTGAATCCTCCAAACTACAGCAGGAAGAATCAAGGCCTAACATTCATTCAAGGGCAAAGGCGAAATAAAACATCGTAAAATGCACAAGCAAAGGAAAGGAACAAAAACTAAAGGCTGGAAAACGAAGTTAATTCTTCTCAGAAAACTTGTCTTTTTAAAACACCTGAATTTCCTCATGGGAAAAAGAAAGCCCCTCCCTCCCTTTTGCCTCAAATTCAAACCAAACCGAGCAGGAAAGCAGGGGGTAACGTTATTCTCGAAAACCCCACCGCTGGAACCGATAGTGGACGTCGAACAAAAGGGGTTCGTTCCCAAGGGATTTAGGGGCGTGCTGTATGGCTGATGCGTCGGACGCGCCCCTCGGCGATCCCACGCAGATACATTCACCGCACTGAAGGGCCCTCCCGCAAAGACCATCGTCATTACCCAGCACTGATTGGAAAGGTGGGGGTACTGTTTTGTTATGAAGAAAAAAGTGATTATAAAACTTTGAAAATGGAAAAACAATCTTACTTTCCGATGCTTTCTGGTTTTACAGGGAAAGAAAAACGAAAGTGTGAGGGGAAAAAATGGGAAAGCTGTTTCAGGTTCAAGAGAAAAAAGGCAAGAGGATTTACTCCTGCGTTTCATCTGGGAGGTAAAAAACCCGGGCCTACTTCCCCTTGCTGGAAAGAGGCCTCCCCCGCAAAAACCCGTCCCATGAGAAGGGTCTCTCGAAAGTACAACAAAGCCCAGGGCGGTTTCCGTTTGAGACCGGATCACCCTTGGTACTGGGCAGCTCTCTCCCCATCATCATGGTTGGATCATCAAGCTTAAAGAATTCCGGGGGACCTCATTCAGAGACGTTTTCAGAGTCCCCGGATGCAAGAATTATAAGGTTTGCCAGTTTTTGGAATGTAAAAATCCCCTCTTTTAACCAAATGTTACCCCAACCCCAGTGGACAGGGTCGAGAAGGGGTTCACCAGGCTTCTTGTGACAGATGCTGAACTTCCGGCTGCCGGGAAAAAACCCACCTTTTTTCGTTCGCTAATTGAAAATTTATGCGTCGACTTACAACATACACTGGAACACAACTTAATACCTTTCCCCACGAGAAAAAAATCCATTTTCACCGTTGGGAAGGAGGAAGTAGGGATCAGAAATAAATTCCTTGCCCCTGGGACACCCTCTAGTTGTTTCTCTCTGTATACAGGAAGCCCCCCAAAATTAAAGATGAATTATATCCCATTTACTACTACTCCGCCCCCAGCCAAAAGCAACAAAACAACAAAAAAATCTGGTTGTTTCTAAAATTGGGCTTTTTTCCTCAGAGGGCAACTGAGGAATCTTACAGCCCCTGAAATTTTCTTTGGAGGGATACCGGTTGGCCAATTATAAAACCTGATTTCTCCTCGTGAAAACATAAAAATTCTCCAGAGGCTTTCCTGCTAAAACCTAAAAAAAGAAAAAGGGGCGGAGAAAAACATACTCGGCAAGATCAGACTTCTAAAAGCCTCTACTAATAATTTTCTCGTTATTAACCGTCATGTAAACATATTCCCGGGGCCCGATCAGTAGATAACTTCCGGGGGCAATACGGGTGAAAAAACTTGCTAAAACACCATCCGGGAAAAAAAAGGTTTTCATGAACATAAAATACGACAGGAAAAGCCAGCCCGAAAAGGCAAAACCCTAAACCAGTGCTGGGCATATTCGCATAACCCCTGCAGCAGAAGGCGGATAACAGCCATACTTTTGGTTAAACAAACCGGAACCCCGGCCGGTTTTCACAAACCACCAAGTGCATTTCAGCGGAAACATCGAGAGCAGGTACCCTTCCGGTCCAACCCATAGGGGGGACCTTTCCAAAACGCCCATGTGAGGTACATGTAGATGAAAGTGGGGGAAACATCTACCCGGAAACTGGAGGAAAAAACAGAAAGTAGTCCCATGGGGAGGAAATGAAACAAACAAAAAAAGGAGAAAAAATATGGGGGCCAGACTCCCAAAATTTTCTAAAGGGTCCCAGCAAGGGGCAAAGTATGTGGGGATAAACGAAGTGGGGGGAGGTCCCACCCCCCAGGTGTCAGGTGTTTTTCGGTCTGCTGCCTCATGTCCTTTATATTATTTTACTTCTGTAATTTTCTTTTGAAACTATTGTAATTTTCTGAAAGGAAAGATTATAATCGAAAACCGGATAAAAGTACATTCTCTAGTATTGTGAAAGATATTTCATTTTCTCATTTCATACCTTTTTCCCACCATTAAAGTTCAATTTTATATATAATATTATATATATATATATATAATATATTTATTTAATATTTATATATATATAATATATATATATATATTATTATATATTAATAATAATTATATATATATATAAAATGTATGTTATATATAATATGCCATATTATAACATACAAAATATATATATAACATACACAACCAACACACACACAACCACACCACACCACCACAACACACCACAACACCACACACATATATATATATACATAATAATATAATATACATTATATAATAATTTATATATATTATAATAAATATTAATATATACTATATAATATTTTTAATATTATATTTAATATATATAAATTATATATATGTATAAAATATATATTAATTATTATATAAATAATATTTATATAATAATATATTATATAAAATATATATATATTATATTATATATACATATATATACATACCACACATACATATACCACATTAAACACACACCCACCCACACAACCACAACAAACACAATATATAATATAATATATAATATATATAATATATATATATATATATATATATATATTAAATAATTAATTAATATACTATTACACGTGTTGTGGTGTGTAATTTTGTGTATAGGTATATGTTTGGCGTGGTGCCGTAAAATGTTATGTGGTGGCGTGGGAATGTATGTGTGGCGTAATTTGGGTTTCCGTGGTGCAATTTCGTTATGTAATGTTGTATATGTTGGCGTATTTGTTACAACGTGCGGCGCGTGGTGCATTTATTGTGTGGATATTCCCTCTCACCTCTACCTCAAATAACCTCTCACCGCACTTCTCTATCTCTCTCCTTCCTCCACTCTACCCCAACCGTTCATTTTTGCAAGGGGGAGAAAGTAAATACCCCTCGGTTCCAGGGTGCAGCTTTTCCTCCTCCCTCCTCTCAAAAATTTCCATGCCTCCCCACTTTTTCCTGAAAAACTTTTTAATTAACCCGCCAATGAAAGGGGTCTTTTTCTCTTCTGGTAGCGGGGAAGGAGAGGAAAAAAGGAGAAGAAGCCTTATCTTTTTGCTATCCTATCCATAGGTAGGGTTTTTCAACGTTTTTGCTGCTTTTTTAAGATGGAAATGAGAGCGGTAAAGGGTAATATTTGATAATGATGAGGGGGGAACAGTAAAAAGAGGGATGTAATAAGGTTCAAAAAAAATAAAAAAAAAAAAAAAAAAGGGGGGGGGGGGGAAAAAAAAAAATTTTTTAAAAAATTTTAAAA
>NW_023640804.1:0-11005 GCF_015228065.2 Penaeus monodon | reverse complement strand
TTAACACACTTGAACACCTGGAAATCTTAAAGATCCATGCAATACTGCTTTGATTAAAAAGATTCCAGTCCCTTTTAAGTCGCCCTCTGCACTCCTTTGGGCTAAATCCCATTCCCCCTCCAAAGTATTAAAAATGGGGTTCCATGTAAGTTTTCCATAACCTGCCAAGTAAAATTCCTGTAATCAGTGGACTTGAAGGTCTATTTTGGAGAATGTCCCCAGTTTAATTTGGAAATGTGGGGGAGTGTCACTGTTCAAAAAAAACGCATCTCCTTGGGAAAAGGACTCCAAGGCCCTTTCCCCTCGGGGTTCAAAAAGTGTCTCCCAAGTGATGCGACCTTTAAAATTCCCAAAGTAAAAGGATGTGGCAACTGCCCAAGTAGATTTTCCAAATCTTATTTTTTAGTTATGTGGAGGAAGGTAGATGATGAAACAGTGAAAGGGTCTGTCAAGCCTTTTCTCACACCCTCCCCTGCGTGTTGTTGCAGGTGGGGGCCGGAAAAGGGGAATTTCCCTGAGTCCATTACTGCTACTCCCCCTGGGGCCCATTGTCAAATCCCATAAGGGCTTAAATTTGGGGAATCCCCAGGAAACGGAGTTTTTTCCCCGGTCAAATCTCTTGTGGGGCAACACCGGGGTTAATGAAGCTACAAGTGCAGTTTTCCCATTTTGCATGAATTCCCTGACGTTCCATTGGGTTTGGGTACCCCGTTCTTTAAAATATTTTTTTTATAGGTGTTTGGGGCCCCCTGTGGTAAGGTTTTCCTACACCTTTGGGCTTCCCCTTTTCCGATTTGGGAGGTCTTTTTTAGGGTTGTTTTCCCTGGAATATTTCCAAGGCTTCCTTTTTCAGGGCTCAGGGTTTCTTTGCCTGCAAAAAAGGGCCTGAGCCCTTTTCTTCAGGGCATTCTGCCTAGCAGCAGAGGCCCCTGTGGATGTGGGGGCAGCTGGGTGTCACGTTGAGACCCCCGGAGCCCTTCCCGACGGCCAAAAACCCCCCTTGAAAAGAGTCTTTTGAAAAGACTCAGATTCCTTTGCCTGGGGGAAAGGCAAACCCAGCCCTTTTTTTCAGGGGCATTTTTGCCTAGCAGCGGGGGCCCCGTGGATTTGGGGGCAGCGGGCCAATTGGGGGGAGTACCGACCCAAAATTTTCTTTGGGAGGGAGGGAGTCTCCTCAATAAAACCCTCCTCCTACTTTTCCTTTTTTTGAATTTTCACCGAGGCGTTTTAGAAAAGGGGTGAGGTTTTAAAAAATGGCGAGGGGGTGAAGAAGTTGGGGGGCAAGGGTTTGGTGGGAAAGGAGGTGGGCCCCCCGGCAAGGGAAACCGGCGGAAAACAGCAAGGGACTCGTTTCCTTGGGGGAAAACTAACTTCCCGCCCTATTTAAACTTTTTTCAAATTTTTTCCTTTTACACTCTTTAAAAGCTTCATGGCTTCTTGCTGGAAAGCTATTGGCCGGACAGGTCCCGGGACCAAATTTAACAAAATTTTTTTTTTCCATTTTTTTAAAACGAAAAAGGGCCCATGCCCCAAAAACCCTGGAGGGAAGACCCCAAGGGGGGGGGCACATAGGCTTACCAGGGGACCAAAACAATTTTAAACCATTTTGGGGGGGGGAAAAAAGGTTTAATATTTGGGGAAGAAGGGAGGGGTTCCCGAGTTAAACCCCTTTTAATTTTTTCCCCTTAAAAGTTTTTGGGGCCCCAAAACAAAAAGTTCTTCGGGGGTTCCCCTTTAAAATTTCAAAAAAAATTTTTTAAACCCTTTTTTTTTTTAAAAAAAAAAAAAAAACCCCCGGGAAAAGAAAAAAACCGGGGGCCCCTTTTCCCCCTTTTTTTTGGGAAAACCCCCCTCCACCTTTTAAAATAAAAACCCTTTCCAACTCAAAACGGGGAAAAGCCCCAAAAAAATTTTTTCCTTTTTAAAAAAAAAAAGGGGGAATTAGGCTTACCTTTTGGGGGGAAAAGTCCATCTCAAAACCCCTTTTTTTTGCCCAAAAAACCCCCCCAAATTTCTTTAAAATTTACCGGAAAAAAAAATAGAAAAAAAATTTAAAAGTTTAAACAAAAAAAAAATTTGAAAAGGGGTTTTTAAAACCAAGAAAAAAATCAAAACACAATTTTTTTTTCCTTTTAAAATAAATTTTTTTTTTAAAATTTTTTAAATTTTTAAATTTAATTTTAAAAAATTAAATTTTTATAAAGATTTTTTTTAAAAAAAATTTATTTTTTTTTATTTTTTTTTTTAAAAAAAATTTTATTTAAAATAAAAATTTTTTTAAATTTTTTTGGGGTACATCTTTTTAAATTTAAAACAATTTTTTTTAAAAAGGGGGTTTAAACTCAAAAAACAAAACCCCAAAAAAACCCCAAAAAATTAAAAAACCCCAAAAAAAAACTTTAAAAAAATTTTTTAATTTTTTTTGAAAAAAAAAAATTTGCCCAAAGTTAAAAGGAAAAAAAAGGGGGAAAAAAAAAAAAAAACCCAAAAAAAAAGGAAAAAACAAAAACCCAAAAATTTTTTTAAAAAAAACAAAAAAAGAAACAAAAAAAAAATAAAAAACTAATAAAACCCCAAAATAAAAAAAACAAAAAAAAAAAAAAAAATTTCCCCTTGGGGGGGGAAAACCATTTTAAAATTCCCTTTTAAAAATCCAAAGGGGGTTTTAGCATAAATAAAAAAAGGGGGGGGGGAAAATTCTTTTTTTTTTTAAAAAAATCTTTTTTTTTTTCAAAAAAATTTAAATGGGGGTTTTTTTTTTTAAAACCCCCCCTTAAAAAATTAAACCAATTGTTTCCATTAAATGCACCGGGAAAGGGTTTGGGAAACCCCTTTTTTTTAAAAAATTTTTTCCCAAAAATTTTTTTTGGGGAAAAAGGGCCCCTTTTTTTTTAACCCCCTTTTTAAAAGATTTTTTCCATTTTCAAGGTATGGACCCCTGGGGCCCTAAGGGAAAAGGGGCCCCCAAAAAAGGGGGCCCGGGTTTTTCCCGGGGTTCTTTTTTTTTTTTCCCTTTTTTTTTGGGTTGCCACTTTTCCCCAAACTTTTTTTAAAAAAAACCCTTTAAAAAAGGGTTTGTCCTTTCTGTTTTTTAAATTGGGGGGGTTCCGCTTTTTCATTTTTTTTTTTTAAAAAACCCTTTTTTTTCCCCTTTTTAAAATTTTTTTTTCCCCCCCCTTTTAAAAAAAATTTTTTTTTTTTTTTTTTTTTTTAAATTTTTTTTTTTTTTCCCCTGTTTTAAATTTTTCCCTTTTTTTTGGGTTTTCTTTTAAACCCTCCCCAAAAAAACCCCCCCCCCCCCCAAAAAATTTCCCCTTTTTATAATGGATTCTTTGTTTCCCTTTTTTTTTTTTTTTTTTTTTTTGGGGGGGGTTTTGGGGGGTTTGTTTTTTTGGGGGGGGTTTTTTTTTGTTAAAGGGCGGGTGTGGGCCCCGGGGGGTTGGGGGGGAGGGGGGTCGTTGGGGTTGGTTTTCGGGGGGGGGGGTTTTTTGGGGGGGGGGTTTGGGGGTGGGGTTTTTTTTTTGGGGGGCCCGGGGGGGTTTTTTTTTCCCGGGGCCCTTGGCCCGGGGGGTTTCGGGTTTTTGGGGGGTTTTGGGGGGGTTTTTGGTTTGGGCCCGGGGGGGTTTTTTTTTTTTTGGGGGGAAAACCCGGGAAAATTTGTTTTCCCTTTTTTTCGTTTCCTGGGGGGCCCTTTTTTTTTTTTTTCTTTCTTTTTTTTTTTTTTTTTTTTGGGTGTTTTTTTTCCCGGGGGGGTTTTTTTCCCCGGGTTTTTGGGTTTTTTTTTTTTTTTATTTTCTTTTAAATTTTGGGGGTTTTTTTTGGGGGTTTTTTTTTTGTTTTTTTTATTTTTTTTTTTTTTTTTTTTTTTTTTTTGAAATTTTTTTTTTTTTTGGGTTTTTTTTTTTTTTTTTTTTTTTTTGTTTTTTTTTTTTTTTTTTTTTTTGGGGGTTTTTCCTTTTTAAATTTGGGGAATTTTAAGTAATACAAAAAATTTTTTAAATCAAAAATTTTTTAAAAAAAATTTTTTTTTTTAAATTTATTTAGCCCCCCAAAAAAAAAAATTTTAAAAAATTTTTTAAATTATTTATTTTTATTTTCCCCCCTTCCTTTTTTTTTTTTCTTTTTTTTATTTTTTTTTCCCCCCCCCTTTTTTATTTTTTTAAATTAAATTTAATTTTTAAATTCTTATTTATTTTTTTTTTCCCCCTTTTAAAAATTTTATTTTTAAAATTTAAATTTAAAAAATTTTTTCTAAAATTTTTTTGGGGTTTTTTTTTTTTTTTTTGGGGGGTTTTGGGTTTTGGGGGGGGGTTGTTTTTTTTCAAAAATTTTTTTTTAAAAAAATTTTAATTTTTTTCCCCCCCCTTTTTTCTTTTTTTTCCATGCAAAAAAAACTTTTTTTTCCCATTTCCCCCCGGGGTTTTTTTTTTAACAATTTTAATAATTTTTAAGGGGGGGTTTTTTTTGTTTTTTTTTTTTTTGGGTTTTTTTTTTTTGGGGGGTTTTTTGGGGAAAACCCGGGTTTTTTTTCCCCCCAAAATGCATTTTTCCCCCCGGGAAAAAAAATTTCCCCCCGGGGTTTTCTTTTAATCCCGGTTTTGTTTTTTTTTTTGATTTTGAAAAACTATTTTGGGGGTTTTCTTTTTTCAAAAAATTTTAAAAATTTTTAAAAAATAAATTTTTTTTTTAAAAATTTTTTTTTAAAAACTTAAAAATTTTTGGGGGGGAAAGATTTTTCCCCGGGGGGAAAAGAAAAAGGGCCTTTTCCAATTTATTCATAAATTTGGTTTTCTTTTTCCCCCAATTTTTTCCCTTTTTTTTTTTTAAAGGCCTTTTATGTTTTCTTTTGCCCCCAAAGGGTTTAAAAAGGCCCAAATTGTATAAATTTTATTAAAATCCCCCGGGGTTTTTTTTTTCGGGGTGGGGGGGGGTTTTTTTAAGAAAAAATTTTTTAAAATTTTAAAAAAAATTTTTTTAAAAAATTTTTGGGGGAACTTTTTTTTTGGTTTTTTAAAATTTAAAAAAAATTTTCCAAAAGGGAAAAAAAAATTTTTTTTTTAAATATTTTTTGGGGAAAAAAAAATTTAATAAAAAATTTAATTGAAAAAAAATTTAAACACTTTTATATATTTTTACTTTTTAAATTTTAAAAATTATTAATATTTTATTTTTTTTTTTTTTTGTTTTTTTTTTTTTTTTTTTAAATTTTTTTTTTAAAAAAAATTTTTTTTTTTTTTTCCCCCCCCCCCCCAAAAAAAAAAAAAAAAATTTTTTTTTTTTTTAAAAAATTAAATAAATTTATATAAAAAAAAAAATAATTTTTTTAAAAAATTTTTTAAATTTTAAAAAAAATCTTAAAAAATTTTTTTAAAAAAAATTTTCTTTTTTAAAAAGTTTTTTTATTTTTTTTATTAAAAAAACCCCCCCCCCCCCTTTTTAAAAAAAACCCCCCCCCAAAAACCTAAAAAAAACCCCCAACCCCCCAAAACTTTCCCCTTTTTTAAAAACCCCCTTCCCCCCCCAAAAAAAAAAAACCAAAAACCCCCCCCCTTTTTTTTAAAATTTTATAAAAAAATTTTTAATATAAATTATTTTAAATTTAAGAAAAATTTTTTTAAGGGTTTCAAAATTTTTTTAAAAAAAAAAAATTTTTTAAAAAAATTTCCTTTAAATTTTATTTTTTTTAAAATTATAAAAATTAAAAAAAAAAATAAAAAAATTTAATTTAAAATTAAAAAAATTAAATTAAAATTTTTAAAATTTTTTTTTAAAAGGGGAAAATTTTTTCTGGGGGGAAAGGGGGGGGTATTTTTGGGGGACCCCCCAACCCCCCTTTCAAACCCCCAAAACCCTTTCTGGGCTTTTAAAATACTTTATGAACCACCCCTTTTGGGCAAAAAACATCTTTTTAAAAATTAAAAAACCCCCGGGGGAAAAAACCCTTTTTAAGGAAAAGGTATTGTACCCCCAAAAATTTCTAAAAAAAATAAAAAAATTTAAAAAATTTCCAAATTTAAAAAACCCCCCAAAAAAATTTTTTTTTTTTAAAAAATTCAACCCTTTAAAATTTAAAAATTCGAAACGTTTAAAGGGGTTTTTTTTTGCAATTTATTTTAAAAAAAGGGGGGGGAAAAAAAGGGTTTTTTTTTGGGGGTTTTTTTTGGGGGGGGGGGGGTTGAAAAAAAAAAAAAAAAAACCCCAAAAAAAAAAAAAAAATTTTAATTTTTTTTTTTTTTTTTTTTTTTTTTTTTTTGGGGGGGGGTGGGGGTTTGGGGGGGGGGGGGGGTTGTTTTTTTTGGGGAAATTTTTTTTGGGGGGGTTTTTTCTTTTTTTTGGGGGAAAAAAAAAAAAAAAAAAAAAAAAACAAAAAAAAAAAAAACAACATTTTCAATTTTTTAAAATTTTTTAACAAAAATTTTTTAAAAGGGGGCCCAAAAAAGGGCAAGGGAAATTTTAAAATAATTTAAAGGGATTTTTTAATTTTTTTGGGGGGAAAAAAATTTTTGGGGGGAAATTTGATTTTTTTTTTTTTTTTGGCCAAAAATTGGGGGGAAAAATGCCCCCTTTTTTCCCGGGTTTCAAATGAAAACGGGGAATCCCCAAACCAATCTTTTAAAAACCCCTTCCCCCCAGGGGCCCCTTTCCCGGGGGTTTTACCCGGTTTTTCCCACCCCAACCACGGCCCGCTCCCCCCCAACCCCCCCCCAAAAAAAAAAAACCCACAAAAAAATTTTTGGGGGGGACAAAAACCCCCAAAAACCCCTTTTTTAAAAACCCCAAACCCCTTTTTTAAAAATTTTCACAAAAAAAAAAAGGGCACCGAAAAAACCCCCAAAAAACCCCAATTCCAAAAAAAGCAAAACCCCACACAAGAAAAACCCAAAAAAAAGAAAACCCCCCAACCCAAAAAACCCCACCCCCAACCCCCCCAAAAACCCCCCCCCCAAAAAACCCGGACCCTTCCGTTCCCGGGAAAATTCCCCCCCCGGGCCCCCCCAAAAACAACTTTCAATACAAACCCCCAAAAAAACATTTCCAAAAAAAAAAAAAAAGGGGGGCCCCCAAAAAAAAAAAATGAAAAACCAAAAAAAAAACCCAACAAAAAAAAAACCCCAAACAAAAAAAGAAAAGAAAAAAAAAAAAAAAAAGGGAAAAAAAAAAAATAAAAAAACCCAAAAAAAAAAATTTTTTGGGGGGGGAAAAAAAAAAAACAAAAGAAAACCCCCAAAAAAAACCCCAACACCCAAAAAACCCCCCCCAAAAGACACCCAAAAAACAAAAAAAATACAAACCCCCCCAAAAAAAAAAAACCCCAAAACAAAAAAAACAAAACAACAAAAACCCCCAACCCCCAAAACCCCCCCAAAAAAACCCCCCCCAAAAAACCCACCCCCCCAAAAAAAAAAAAACAAAAAAAAACCCCCCCCCCCCCTTTTTGAAACAAAATTTTTTTAAATAAAATTTTCAAAATTAAAAAAAAACCCAAAAACCCCAAAATGGAAAAGGGAAAAATTTTCCCAAAAAAAAGGGGAAAGTTTATTTCCCCCATTCCAGGGGTTTAAATGGAAGGGGAATTTTTTTAAACCAAAAAAAAATGTTTTCCCCCCAAAAAGGGAGGGAAAAAATTTTTCCCCCCTTAAAAAAAAGTTTTTTAAAAATTTTCCAAAAAAAGGGGGGGGAAAAAAAACGTTGGGTTTTTTTTTCTTTTTTTTTGGGGCTTTCTTTTTTTTAAATTTCCGTATTTTTTTTTACCCCTTTTCCCTGAAAATTTTTTTAAAAATTTTCCTTTTTTTTTTTGGGGGGGGTTTTTTTTGGGGGAAAAACCTTTTTTTCCTTTTTTTTTTTTTCCTTTAAAATTTTTTTACCAAATTAAATGTTTAAATTTAAACCCAAAAAAAATTTTTCTTTTTTTAAAATTTTTCCCTAAAAAAAAATGTTTAGGATTTTTTTTAAAATTTTTAAAAAAAAAAAGGGAAATTTAAAGAAGTTTAAGGGGGTTTTTTTAAATAAAAAATAAAAAAAAATTAAAATTTATAAAAAAGGGGGGGTTTTTAAAAAAAATAATTAAAAAAAAATTTTACCCCCCAAAAAATTTTTTTTTAAAAATTTTAAAAAAAAATTTTTAAAAATTTTTTGGGAAATAAAAAAATTTTAATTTTAAAAAAAAATATATAAAAACCCAATTTTTTTTAAAAAAAATAAATTTTTAAAAAAGGGGTTTTTCTTTTTTGGAAAAAAAAAAACTTTTTTTAAAAATTTTTTTTATTTTTTTAAATTTTTTTTTAAAAAAAAATAGGGGGTTTGTTGGGGTTTTTAAATTTAATTTTTGTTTTTATGTTTTTTTAAATTTTTAAAAAAATTTGCAGTTTTTTTTTAAAGGGGGTTGTGTGGATTATTGGGAATTTTTTTTAAATTTTTTTTGAAAGTTTTTTTGGTAGGTTTTTTTAAAAAAGGGAATTTGTTCCCCTTAAAAGGTTTTTTTTAGGGAAATGGGGGGTTTAAAAAATTTGGGGAATTTTTTTTGGGGGGGTTTTGGAAAAAAGGGTAAAATTGTTTTAAAAAAGAAAAAAAAAATTTTTTTTTTAAAAAATTTTTTTAAAAAAAAGGGGGGGAAAAAAAAACCCCCAAAAATAAAATTTAAAACTTTTCATTTGGCCCAAATTTTTAAATTTAAAATAAAAAATTTTTTTTTAAAAATTTAAAAAAAAAATTTTTTTGGAAATTTTTAAAATTAAAATTTGGGGAAAAATGAAAGGTTTTCAAAATTTCTTTGGAAATATTCTTTTCCCCCAAAAGGGGGTTTTTTTCGGGGGAAAAAAACCTAATGTTTTAAAATTTTTTTCCCCCTTCCCCTTTTTAAAAACACACCCCTTTTAAAAAAAAAGGGGGGGAAAAGTTTTGGGGGGGGTTTTTTTTTGGGCCCCTTCCCCCTTTAAAAAAATTTTTTTCCCCCCCCAACCCAAACTTTTGGCGGGGGGGGCCTTGGGGGGGGAAAAAAAGGCCCCCAAAGGGCCCCCCAAGGGGGGCCACCGGGGAAAAAAAGGTTCCCCCCTGGTTAAACCCTGGGGGGGGGGCCCCCCAAAAGTTTCCCCCCAGGGGGCCGGCCCCCAGTTTGGGGGGGGCCCCGGGGGCCCCCGGGAGAAACCCGGTTTTTTGGGGGGCCCGGCTGGGGGGGCCCTTGTTAAAAAAAACCCCACTTTGTGTCCGGGGTCCCCCCAAAAACCCGGGGTGGCCGTGGGAAAGGCCCCTTTTTTTAGGGTTTTGGGTTTTTTTTTCCCCCCTTTGGGTTTTTAATTTTTTTTGGGGGGACTCGGGGTTTTTGGGGGTGGGGATAAAATTTTCAAATTGGGGGGAATTTTTCCCCAAAACCCGCTTTGGGATAACCCCCTTTTCCCGGGGGTTTCCAGTTGGGGGGGGAAATTTTAAACCCCCAAAAAAAAAAAAAGTTTCCCCCCTAAAAACCCAAAAAAAATTTTCTAAAAAGTTTTTCCCCCAAATTAAACAAATAATTGAATTTTGGGGAAAAAATTTAGGGAAATTTTTACAAAAAGGGAAAAATTTAAAAAATTTTTTTGTCCCCAAAGGGTTTGGGGGGTTTAATTTTTTAAAAAGCCCCAAAAAATTTGGAAGCAGTTTTTCCCAACCCCCAAACGGGGGGGAAAGGAATTTTTTTAAAGCGAATTGGGGGGAAAAAGGGTTTTTGGGGGTTTTTAAATTTAAAAAACCCCTTTTCAAAATTTTTTTGGGGCCCCCCGGGGGTTTTTTTAAAAGGGTTTTAGGGAAAGGGGCCCTTTCCCCAAAAAGTTTTAAAAAAAGGGGAAAAAGGGAAAGGTTAAAAAACCAATTTTTTGGAATAAAAAAAGGGGGAAATTTTCCCCCGGGCTTTTGGGACTTTGGGAAAAGGTTTGGAAAAAAAAGGAAAAGGGGGGGGGGTTTTTAAAAAAAGGAAATTTTTTTGGGGCCTTCCCTTCCCCCCCCCCAAAAATTTTTTTAAACCCCCCCCCCCCCCGGGGTTTCAAAAAAGGGGGGAAATTTTTTTTAAACCCTCCCAAAACCCCCAAAAAAACCCCCCCCAAAACCCCCAAAAGGTTTTTTTAGGCCCCCGAAAGGAGAAGTCAAAGGGGTCCCTTTCCCAAAAAGGCCCCCTTTTACCCCATCCCAAGGGGGGAGGCAAACCCGGGGGGCCCCCCCGCAAACCCCCCAAAACCAACCCCCCCTTTCCCCAGGAAAGCCCCTAAAAAAAAGGAAAAATTTTTCCCGGGGGTTGACCGAAAAAGGGGGCCGGGAAAACCCCAAAAAAAAACCCCCCTTCCTAAAACCCGGGGGGAAAAGAAAAAATTCCCCGGGCCCACCCAAAAAAATTAAAATATTAAAAAAAAAACCCCCAAAAAACGGGGGAAACCAAAAGGGAAGAAAATTCCCCAGGGCCAAAATTTTGAAAAAAATAAAAAAAGGGTTTTTTTAAATAAATTTCAAAAATATGGATTTATAAAATTTGGATTTTTAAAGTTACCGGGAAACCCCTTTTGGGGGAACCCAAAAAATTTAACTTAAAAGGTTCCCCTTTCATTTTTTAACCCCTACAAAATTAAATTTTATTAACTTTTTCTTGAACTTTTTCCCCCCCCCCGGGGAAAAATGGTGCAACCTCGGGGGGCCTTTGGAACCCCTGGGAAGGGCCTTTTTTGCCCAAGGAATCATTTTATTAAAGGGGCCCCCATTAAAAAATTCCCCCGGGCTTCTATTGATTTTGTCATTAAAGTTGAATTACGGGGGAGGATAAAATTTTTGGGGGGGGGAAATTTTTAAAATTTTGGAGGAGTGGGTTTACATGGGGGAATATTAACTGGGTTTGAATTTTTTAATAATCGGTTTCAAGGTGTGTTTTCATTTTAAATCGAATCACTTAAAAAAACACAATTAAAAGGGGGCCCAAAACCTTCCAAAAACGGCCATTGCCCCCCCGGTCCAGGTGGGGGAAATCCCAAAAGCGTAGGGGAAATTT
>NW_023640803.1:0-11007 GCF_015228065.2 Penaeus monodon | reverse complement strand
ACTGTGTATTGTAAATATGGAAAATTCTCTAGATAGAGTATTTACCAAATTGAAATGCATATTGTGTCTTTTTTATATTAGATTCGCCTCCTGGAATTGGCAGCCATAATCTCTCGGATCCGGTAACTACCACGGTACATCAATGGTACCTTTATGTGTTTATCAGGTTATATTGGTATCATTAGCGTTTTAGCACAATTGTTATTTTGCTTCTAACGTTAATCGTTAACCAGGGACCACTAAGACGAGAATGATATCGAGAAAACGAATGACCGTATAATGTCAATAGATACGGGTAAGGCTTTTGACAAGACTGTGACGAGATTGAGGAGCCAAATTCTTGATGGATGAAACGGCGGACCTATTTTTGATGGTCCCACCACATTTTCGATATATGATTAAATAGTGGGGGCTAAAAAAATCGACAAAATATTTTGTGCTGATCATAGTTAGATTAACTACTTTGTTTTTCCAGCAGCAAAATTTCTTCTCATGTATCATCGAAACATTTTTTAATGTGATACTCCTTGTTAAATCAATCCTCATTATCAAAATATCTTTCACCGTTTGTATCTCTATATCATCGAAAAATATTTTTTGTGCTGATCACATTCAGATCGAATTCTTTTTTTCAGCAGGAAACTTTCTTCTCTTGTATCATGGAAACACTTTTTTTCTGTGCTGCATATTTTTAGTTGAAATCATATCATCGAAATATGTTACATTATATGTGTTGTGTATCATCGAAAATAATTTTTGTGCAGCACAATTTCTTCTCATGTATTATCAATTTTTTTTGTGGTACTCATTTCTAAATAAATCTACATCATCAAAATGTCTTTCACCATTTGTTTTTGTGTATCATCGAAAAAAAATATATATCGGATTACTCATATTTAGATGTACTATTTTCTTTCAGCAACAAACTTTCTTCTCTCATATCATCGATTTTTTTTTTTTTTTTTTTTTATTGTGCTGCTCATCTTTGGTTGAAATCATATCATCGAAATATGTTACATCATTTGTGTTTGTGTATAATCCTAAAAAAAAAAAATTGTGCATCAAATTTTCTTCTTGCGTATCATTGACACATTTCTTTTCTGTGCTGCTAATTTTTACATCAACTCGTATCATCGCAATATGTTTCATCTTTTGTATTTGTATATCAGCGAAAAATCTTTTAGTGCTGATCATATTTAGATCGAATACTTTTCTTCAGCAGCAAACTTTCTTCTCGCGTATCATCGAATCATTTTTTTTCTGCTGATTTTTAGATCAACTCGTATCATCAAAATGTGTTTCATCGTTTGTATTTGTGTATCAACGAAAATAATTTTTGTGCAGCAAAAATTCTATTCACGTAAAAAAAATCAATAAAATGTCTTACATCTTTTGTATTTGTATATCATCGAAAACAAATTCTCAGATTACTCATATTTAGATCGACTACTTTTTTTTCAGCAGTTAACTTTATTCTCTACTATCATCGAAACTATCATATTTCTGTGCTGCTCATTTTTTTGATCAACTCGTATCATCGCAATATGTTTCATCGTTTGTATTTGTGTATCATCGAATAATTTTTTTGTGCTGATCATATTTAAATCAACTACTTTTTTTTTTCAAGAGCGAACTTTTTTCTCGCATCATCAAAATACCTTTCATCATTTATATTTGTTGTTACAATGAAGTTAACATTAAATCATTTTTAATCACCATTGAATAAATGAAATGCAACAAGAGTGTGGAAATATAAAACACTAGTAGATGCTTACATTTTATTACTAAGTAGTCAATTACCGCTGGCAACTGCCAGCAAGTATTATAATACAAAATGAATAGAAACACCGTTCCATCATTTGTATTTGTGTATCATCGAAAAGAAATTCTCTTACTGCTCATATTTAAATCGACAAACTTTCTTTCAGCAGCAAACTTTCTTCTCTCGTATCATCTAAACATTTGTCTTTCAGTGTTGTTCATTTTTAGATCAACTCGTATCATCGACATGTTTCATCATTTGTATTTGTATATCATCGAAAAAAAAAAAAAAAAAAATTGTGCTGATCGTATTTAGATCAACAACTTTTTTTTTCAGCAGCAAACATTCTTCTCGCATATCATCTTTTTTTTTTAATATGGTACTCATTTTTAAATCAACCTGCATCACCAAAACACTTTCATTATTTGCATTTGTGTATCATCAAAAAGATTTCTCATAGTCTTCATATTTAGATCGACAACTTTTTTATCAGCAGCAAACACTCTTCTCTTGTATAATCGAGAAAAAAAAATTCTGTGATGCTCTTTTTAAATCAACCCGCACCATCAAAACACCTTTCATTATTTGCATTTGTGTATCATCAAAAAAAATTCGTACTTAGATCGACAATTTTTTTTTTTTTTTTTTTTTTTCAGCAGCAAACATTCCTTTAATCGAACCATTTTATTTAATCAACCCACATCATCAAAATACCTTTCATCATTTGTATTTGTTGTTACAATCAAGTTAACATTAAATCATTCTAAATTACCATTAATAACTCAAAGATTGCAACAAGAGTGTGGAAATATAAAACACTAGTCGATGTTTATATTTTATTACTAAGAAGTTCATTACACACCGGCAACTCCCAGCAAATATTATAATACAAAAAATGAACTATGAACACCGTTTAACCTTCAATAACACAATTCAAATATTGGGCAGCTCAAGTTTCTCTGTAGAAAACTATAAAAAAAAGACAGTCATTGCTGCAAAAAATATCCTACTTACATCGTGTATCACCAAAAAATCTCTTACTGCTCTTTTTTTTTTTCAGCAGTAAACTTTTTTTCTCATCAGCATCATTTTTTTTTTTTTTTTTTTATATGTGGTTACTAATTTTTAATCACACAACATCTCAAAATATCTTTCATCATTTGTATTGTGTATTATCGAAAAAAAAAATTTGTCCGGATCATATCAGATAGATTGATTATTATTTTTCAGCAGCAAACTTTCTTGTCGCGTATCGTTTGAAACATTTTTTTTAAATCAACTCGTATCATCGAAATAAGTTTTATCATTTGTATTTGTATATCATCGAAAAAAAAAATTTTTTACTGATATATTTAGATCAACTACTTTGTTTTAGCAAATTTCTTCTATCGTTTCATCAAAACTTTTTTTTTTCTGGGTTCTTAATTTTTAGATTACTGTATCATCAAAATGTGTTTCATCGTTTGTATTTGTATCATTCGAAAAAAAAAAATGCTGATCATGTTTAGAGAAAACTTTTCATGTCGTTTCTGGCTCATTTTTTAGTTCAAATCATTAATACATCGAAATGTGTATATTGTTTGTGATTGGTATCATCGAACAAAAAATTCTTGTATTAGTCATATTTACATCGACCTCTTTTTTCAGCAGCAAACTCTCATTTCTATGTCAACCCGCATCATCAAAAAACCTTTCATCGTTTGTATCATCGGGAAAAAAAAACGTATTATCATATTTAGGTTCATACTTTTTTTTCAGATGCAAACATTTTTTTCTGTGCTGCTCATCTTTAGATGAAATGTCACAAAAATAACATTTCATCATTTGTATTTGTGTATCATCCAAAAAAATTTCCTCGTACTGCTCATATTTAGATCGACTACTTATTTTCAGCATTTCGTATCATTGATACTTAATTTTTGATAATCAACTTGCATCATCAAAATACCTTCTCGTTTGTATTTGTGTAGCATCGAAAAATATTTTTGTGCCGATCATATTTAGCTGATACATTTTTTTTGTTTTTTTTTTTTCAGCAGCATACATTCTTCTCGTGTATATCGAAATTTTTTTTTTTTTTTTTTTGTGCTGCTCATATTTAGATCAAACTGTATACATCGAAATAGTTAGATCATTTCTAATTTGTGTAATGATATTTAGATTGACTAGGTTTTTTTACTTCAGCGGCAAACTTTCTCTCGCTCTTTCATCAAAACATTTTTTTTCTGTGCCTGCTCATCTTTAGATCAACATGCATCATCAAAATACCTCCCATTGTTTGTATTTGTGTATATTGCAAAAAAAAAAATCGTACTGTCATATTTAGATTGGACTACATTTTTTCCAGCAGTAAATTTTATTCTCTGTATAAAAAAAAAAAAAAAAAAAACAAAAAATCTGTATGCTCGTTAATCATCTGCATCATCAAAATACTGTCATTTGTATTTGTGTATCATCGAAAATAAACAAAAAAATCTCCGTACTGTCATCGACTACATTTTTCGTCGACAAACTTTTATCTCCTTGTATCATCAAAAAATATTTTTAGTGGTACATTAATTGAAATCAACTTGCATCATCGAAGCATTTTTTTTTTTTTTTTTTTTTTTGTTATCATCGAAAAAATCTTTTTGTGTTGGATCATATTAGATGACAACTTTTTTTTTTTCAACAGCAAACTTTCTTCTCCCTATCATCGAAACATACATTTATCATTTGTATTATGCTGATCATCGAAAAAAAAATCCTCGTACTGCTCATGTTTTAAATGCGACTACACTTTTTCAGCAGCAAACTTTTCGTCGTATCATCATAACATTTTCTTTTTCATGTGGTACTTATTTTGAATCAACCTGCATCACAAAATACACTTTCATCCTTTGTATTGGGTTATCATCGAAATAAAAATTCCTCTTACTGGTCATTTTAAGTTGACTGCATTTTTTTTTTTTTGTCAGCAGCAAACTTTACTCTCTTTATCATCGAAACATTTTTTTTTTTTCTGTACTTTGCCTAATTAATAAACCGCATCATCAAAATACCCTTTCATCCTTTGTATTTGTGTATCATCGAAATAAAATCCTGTACTGCTCAGTTTAGAACAACTACTTGTTTTTCGTCAACAAACTTTTTCTGTCGTATCATCTTAACATTTTATTTATTTATGTGGTGCTTATTTGATATCAACCTGCATCATCAAAATACCTTTCACATTTGTATTGTGTATTAAAATTTCTCGTATGCTCATATTTAGATTGACTACATTTTTTTTTTTTTATGGTAATATTATTTGACATCAACCTGCATCATCAAAATACCTTTTTTTTCGTCGACAAACTTTTTCTCTCGTATCATCGAAACATGTTTGTATTTTCATGTGGTACTTATTTTGAAATGAAACCTGATCATCAAAACTGCTTTCATCGTTGTATTGGTGTATTTAAAAAAAAAAAAATCCTCGCACTGCTATTACTTAGATTGACTACATTTTTTTCATCAGCAAACTTTATTCTCGCGTATCATCGAAATATATTTTTTTTCTGTACGGCTCATAAATCAACCTGGCATCATCAAAATACCTTTCATCATTTGTATTTGTGTATACGGAAAAAGAAAAATCATATTATCAATTTAGATGACTACTCTTTTCAGCAACAAACTTTCCTCTCTCGTATCATCGAAGCATTTTTTTTCTGTGCTGCCATCTTTAGATCAATTCGTACACCAAAAATACCTTTCACATTTGTATTATGTATCATCCCAACAAAAAAAAAAATCCTCGTGCTGCTCATATTAGATCGACTATTTTTTTTTTTTTTTTTTTATCAGCAGCAAACATTTCTTCTCTGTATCATCGGAAACATTTTTTGTGTATCATCGAAAAAAAAAATCCGTTGTACTGCCTCATGTTTACATCTACTAATTTTTTTTTCGTGACAAAACTTCTTCTCTCGTATCATCGAAACATCTTTTTGGTTTTTCATGTGGTGCTTATTTTGAAATCAACCTGCATCATCAAAATACCTTCATTATGGTAATTGTATATCATCAGAAAAATTTCCTCGTACTGGTCATACTTAGATTGACTGACTACATTTTTTCAGCAGCAAACTTTTCTCTTGAATCATCGAAACATTCTTTCTGCACTGCTCGTTAAATCAATCTGCATCATCAAAATGCCTTTCATCATTTGTATTTGTGTATCATCGAAAAAATCTCGTATGTTCATGTTCAGAATGAGCTACTTGTTATTCGTCAACAAACTTTATTATCTCGTATCATCGAAACATCTTTTTTTATGTGGTGCTTATTTTGAAATCAACTCCATCAAAATACCTTCATCATTTGTATTTATGTATCTTCAAAAAACAAAGTCCTCGTACATGTTCATATTTAGATGACTGCATTTTTTCAGCAGCAAACTTTATTCTCTCGTATCATCAAACATTTTTTTTTTTTTCATGCGAGTACTTATTTTAAAATCACTCTCATCACCAAAATACCTTTCATCATTTGTGTTTGTGTATCATCGAGAAAAAAGAAAAATTCCGTACGCTGTATATTTAGATCGACTACATATTTTTGTTTTTTTTCAGCAGCAAACTTTATCTCTTGTATCATTGAAACTTTTTTTTTTCTGTAATGCATCGTTAAATCAATCTGCATCACAAAATGCTTTCATCATGTGATTTGTTGTGATCATAGAAAAAAAAAAATTCGTAACTGTATCATGTTTAGAACAACTACTTGTTTTCGCGACAAAAACTTTCTTCTCTATATCATCACTTTTTTTTGTGTGGTGTGTGTGTGTGTGTGTGTGTCGTGGGTGTGCGTTGAAACGTTTATTGTGTATCATCACAAAAATTTTCGTATGTCATGTCAGAACGAACTACTGTTATTCGTTCAAACTTTATTCTCTCCTATGCTCTTTTTTTTTTTTTTTTTTTTTTTTTTGACATGTGGTGCTTATTTTGAAACAACCAGCATCATTAAAATACCTTCATAATTTGTATTTATGTATCCATCAAAAAAAAAAAATCATATGCTGTTCAGTTAGACGACTACAGTTTGTTTTGCAGCAAACTTTTCTTATCTCGAATCATCGAGCAATCTTTTTCTTTTCATGTAGGGTACTTGTTTTAATATCAACCTGCACCATCAAAATACTTCATAATTGTATATCATCAAAAAGCGTTTTCCTCGTATGCTCATATTTAGTTTGACTACATTTTTTCAACAGCAAACCTTTTCTCTAATATCATAGAAAACTTTTTTGTTCTTTTTTTTTTTTACTATCAATAATCAAACTGCATCATCCAGATACTTTCATTATTTGTTACCATTCGAAAAAAATAATTCTTCGTACTGATCCATTCGATGACAACATTTTTTTCAGCAGCAATCTTTATTCTCTCGTATCATCAAATGGTAATGGTTGTTAAAAGCAAGCTAAATGTGGCTAGACATCAAGTCAGGTAGCACTATAGTCTAAGTTAGGGAAGGGTGGTTGAGGTTAGGGATTAGTGTCTAAGCTGGGCAAAGGGATTGGTAGTGAAAGGGTTAGGGTACGGTTATGGTAAGCGAGTAGATTAGAGAAGAATATGATGCGTTTGAGGAAAGAGAAAGGCAGTGAAGCAAAAAGTGTGGGATCTGGTCAGGATGTCTGATAGGTGGGAGGTCGGTGAAGGGGGGATAGGTGGGGGAAAGCAGAGACGAGTGTTTCAAAACGTGGGCACGGCAGTAGGATGTGTGGGGATGGAGTGTCTGGGGGTGGTATTGACTTTATGAGAGTTATGAGTACATAAGGTCAGTGTGTTAAGGAGGAGTGGAAGGGAAGTAGAGGGATGGTGGGAGGTAATGTGGGCGGTGTTGGGGGTCGGTGGGGTGGGCTGTGTGGAGGGGGTAGGCGGAAGGGGGAGGGGGTAATCGTAGGAGGAGGTGGATATCAGCAGTACTGAGTGGGAAGGAGCAGGAGTTGTAAGATTTGGAGGTTGAGTGTCAGTTTTCATAGGTAATCTTTGAATTATTTTCAAGGGTTTCTTCTAAGGAGTTGGGTTCGGGAGTTTTGGGGGATAAAGGATTTCTTGTGAGGGGGGGAAGAGAGGACGGGGTCTCAAGCATAGGAGCAAAGGAAGGTCTGGAGGTGATGTGTGGCTAGGGGAAGAGGGGTGCGACACGTTGTTCTTTCTGTCTACGGGTATGTGCGAGGAGGGAGAGGGAGGTGTTGGAGATGTAGTGGTGATTGAAAGTATCTGTAGTAGAGATGGCTGTGTCTGGATTTAGGATGGCAAAGAGTTGTGGGGAAGGTAGGAGGTAGAAATAGGGGGGGTAGATGTAGGGGGTAGGGGGTAGAGAATTGGTAGAATGAGCAGTATTGACTGGAGTAAGGAGTAAGGGATAAACCACGTTGACGTGGATTCTTTCTCTGCGCTTCACGTTAGTGCGAGTCCAAGTTGAGTCTGAGAGTTGCTACCTCAGACTCAAATTTGTAGGTGGGACAGCCTATAAAATTACTATTAATGGGGGCCGCCACAGTTGGCACATGTGCGTGATTGTGCAGGGAAGTTTAGACGGGTATGCCAGGTTGGGCACATAGTGGGCATCTGGCTGTGGAAACGGCAATGTTTGGTGGGTGTCCTAGACACCAACAAATTTGGCACTGACGTGGAGGAGGTGGTATGGACGAACAGGAGGGATTCTCCTCCATATAGACGTTTTAAAGGGAAGGGCCATATGTCTACGGAAGGTAATTTTGCGCATATTGTTAGGGGTCTTTCGATTAACCTTGGGGCGATGGAGTAGCATGTATGACGTGGCATCATAGTCTGGAGACAGGCAAGGAGGTCTTCTCCACAATCCTGACCAATCTTTGTTCATAGATTGGGCAATTTGCTGTGGAGATTGAAACTGTTCCGGGCAAGATGAGGGTGGAGGGGTTCTGCAAGGATGGGTACCAATAGGTCTGTTAGTTGTCTAATGCTATAGCTTGGTTTTGGATGTTACTGTGACAAGCCGGGAGCGGTTCGCGGTCGGCAACGGAAAAGAGACTTTTTACCTACTTGTTTTGGAGGACATTTGTTGGAAGAGAGAAGGGTGTGTCAGAGTAGGGAGCTGTGGGAGGGATCAGAAAAAATCGGTCCCATTGGCGGCGCTGAAGAGGGTATTCAATCAGTTTGTAGTGATAGGGGTGTCGAATGTGCGGCAGTGCCTGCGATGGAGTAGTGTTGAGGGAGGTAGTGTTTATGGGAGGTGGGCAATAGGCTTGTAGGTATTTAATAAGGAGGATGGGGTGGTGAGTTGAGAGGTGTGGGGATAGAGGTGATGAAGTGAGCGTGCTGGGGAGTGGAAATGGCCTTAAGGAAATTGGTTGCTTGGCTTACTGTACTAGTATGCATTGATGAGGGGGTATGTAGTTGTTTGCAGTGTTCGGAGCCGTGGTCAAAGGAGAGCCATGGGGTCAGGGAATCGGGTGGGTTTAATCGTTGGGGCTTTTTTATAAAGGGGCAAGCTCATTGCCCCTAAATAGTGGAGCATAAGTTTTCATTACTGGCCATGGTAAGACTGGATAATGTGGGGATAACTAACAGTCCACCCTCAGGGTCCCCTTGAGTGTAAGGGCTAGATAAAAATCAGGGGAATACGTGCCATGGCTCCCTCAGGCAGTTCAGGAATGGCACAAAGTCAGCCTTCATCCTTTCCGCACGGCTCTCACACCATTAGGAGGTGGATAGCAGACGGGTTTGGTGAAGGAACAGAAACGAAAAGTGGGAAGGAAAATAAAGACCATGCAAAATAGTTTGAGTCGAGGGCTGACGCCCAAGGTGGGGAGTTCCCCATCATTGGGTCCCAGTCTCCGCCTCCTAAGCCCCCAAGACAACAACGGGCAAGGGGATTGGGGGGGGAGCGTGGAAAATGTTCTTTAAGGGTTGATGTTGGCTGCTGTACTAGTAGGTATTGATGAGGGGGGGTAGTTATTGCGGTGTTCGGAAGCCGTGTCAAAGAGCGCCTGGGAGTCAGGGAATCTGGTTGGGTTTTACATCGTTGGGCATTGATAAAGGGGCAGCCTCATTGCCCCTAATAGTGGGGATAAGTTTCATTACTGGCCATGGTAAGCCTGGATTATGTGGGGATAAAAACAGTCACCCTCAGGGTCTCATTGAGGGGTATAGGGTAGATACCTTAAATCAGGGGATCGTGCCCATGGCTCCCTCAGGGCGTTCAGGACTAGGCACAAGTCAGCTTTCATCCTTACACGGGCTCTACACCTTAGGAGGTGGATAGAAGAAGGGTTGGTGAAGGACAGAAAACGAAAAGCGGAAGCGAAAATAATAGACAGCAAAATTAGTTGAGTCGAGGGCATGAGTCCAAGGTTGGGGAGTTCCCCCTCATTGGTCCCCGTCCCGCCTCCTAAGCCCCCCCCGACAAAAGGGGAAAGGGTTGGGGGTGTAAATTAAAAATTTTTTTTTTTTCCCCAAAAGCCAGACCCGGGATCCCCGGGGACGGGCCGTTTGGGGGTTTAGGGGGGGGGGCCCCCCCAGGGCGAATTTTTAATCGCCCCATAAAGGGGTTTTACCCCCCAAAGGTCGGTTCACCAGTAACGCTAATTTAACAAAACAACCCCTTTGGCAACCCGAAAAACCCTTAAAAAAATCCCCCCCTTTTTTTTTTTTTAAACCCCCCCAAAAAAAAAAATTTTGTTTTTTTTTTAAACCCAATTTTTTTTTAAAAATTTTTCTTTAACATTTTTTTTTTTTTTCCCGTCCCCATTTTTTCAAACAAAAAAAACTTTTGTTTAATTTTGTATATAAAAAAAATTTTAACTTTTTAATTTACACTTTTTTTTGTAAAACCCCTTTTTTATAAACCCTTTTTTTTGTGCCCCTTTGTATTGTACACCAAAAATTTATATTTTTGAATTTAAAAAAAAAAAACTTAAAAAGTTTAATTAATATTTTTTTTCCCAAAACAAAAATTTTTCCCCTTTAAAATTTTTTTTTTTTAAATTTAATCAATATATAAAAATTTTATTTTTATTTTTATTATGAAAAAAATTTATTTTCTATTAATGATACTTTTTTCCCCCAAAACTTTTCTTCTTTTTAAAAAATTTTTTTTTTTTTTTCTAAAAATTAAAACCTTTTCATAATACTTTATTTTTATTTTTTATATAAAAAAAAAAATTTTAAATTTTGTTAATCATACATTATTTTTGACAAATTTTTCCTTTTTCCAAAATTTTTTTTTTC
>NW_023640802.1:0-11007 GCF_015228065.2 Penaeus monodon | reverse complement strand
TCGCCCGGAAAAAATTTTAGTCAATTAACCATGCAACTGACCCATCTCTCAAACCGAAGGCCAAAGGAAATTGAAAGATCATGGTTTTACTCCAGTGCACGGTCTGCTAAGAGATCGACGGGACGATCCTCCCACGATCGTGTGAGTCAATTACCGGGAATATCGCCAAAAGCGTGTCCTGTCTTGACATTACAAGATTTCCAAGTCATGATCGTTAGATTCGTGTCTCTGCCCAGAGGAACCCAGAAACTTCTTTCACATGGGATCATGATGATTATTACATCAGTCCCAACTTATAATATTGAACCAGAGTGCTTTATTTATATCGAACAATGCATAAACTGCTACAGGTTCGAACATAACAAACACAAATGCACACAACACACACACACACACACACACACACACACACACAACACACACACACACACACACACACACACACACACACACACACACACCACACACAGATGCTCTCATTGCGGTGGCGAAGGTCACTTCTTTGCTAAATGCAACGAGAGCATCAAATGCTGCAACTTCAAGAGGTCACACTTTGTAGTTAGCGGATCATGCCCTTAAAGGAAAGATATATTGAAAGCAAAATTAAATCAGCTTAGGAAAAACAAAAACACTGCTCCCTCATACGGCACAACAGCCGCCACACTACCTGCCCAGACAACCTGCATCTACCTTCAGGACAACTCTGCCCCCACTTCCCCAAATCAACAACAGCTGCACACCTAAAAACAGACCCGAAAATACAAGCGATTTACGCGTAGTTTCTCATTGTTGCTAAATACAACACAAGAAATTCGCAAACATCGTCCCTATCATGTTACAAAGAAATGGCTTCCCCAGCATTGTTGTCCAGAGATCTTCAAAGACGACAATTTTTACATCCCTGAATACGCCACATCATCACAAACCACAGCAACTGAGGTGACAAACACTAACCCAGAGTCTCATTGCTCCACACAAAGACACCTCGTTTTGCAACCAGCACCACAGCGAAATCCGAAGGAAAATAACTACACAAGCATTTAACACTACAAAAAACAGATCTCACCATCAAGCACGCCAAAAAAGACAAAAAGGATATCGCAATCCCACAGCCTCGTCGTCATCGCTTGGAGGACGAGAGTAACGGCTCCGAAATCGACGTCGAAGTCAGGGAAGAGCTCCCTCTCCCTTTGGAAGGAGCAGTTCCTATGCTCCCTTCTGGGGGCGCTTGGGACAGAGTGGAAGTATTGGGAATTGGTCCGCCAATTCCCAGGACTTCCGCCCTGTGCCCTGTTCACAGGAATCTCTCCCTAACTTCGAGGAACCGTCGATCGAGGCTTGATCACGGAACCGCTACCGGGATCAGGTAAGCCACGCAAGGTAAACCCAGGTAAAATGGGTCTACCCTGAGTGCATGTTAATAATCAAGCATATGTAAGGTCATTTTTTGCGATCCAAAATATTTTTTACGACTTTCTAGAACAAGAACCCTGGTGTGGTTCTACTGAATTCTATATCCATCACGAATGGCTATAGAATGGCAGTCAAGTTATTCACCCCACAGGGCCCCATTATTATGTCCACTGCCTATATAAAACCAAATACTAATTTACCTCTCGCTGACTTCAACAAATCATTTAATTATATAAACCTCCTAGTCTTCTTTGCCGGAGTTATCAGCTTTACCCACACGACACTACACTACAGCACTACCAATGCACACGGTAGACAATTCTTTTCTTTTTTTTGAAACAAAAGGACTCCACTACATAGGACCCGACTTCTTCACCTCATACACACCCAGACAAAAGGGCTGCCCTGATCTCGTTTTTGGGAACAGGGCAGCACTTGCCTACCACACACACATCTACAACCCGGGCCGAACGTTAGTTCAGACAAATACCCATCATTATTAAAATTTCCACATCACCAATACTAAGCAAAGAAAGACGATCTTTCCTGTATAAACAAGCAGACTGAGAGTCATTTAAATCCAAATTAAATGATAAAAAAATTCAAGTTTATCTTGATGGGCTCGATTCCCAAACAATAGATGGGCATTGGAATTACATCTTTGCCTCCATCGCCTCAACTATACTGAGCACCATCCCCAGGTATCAGTATAAAACTCGCATATCATTTCAGCCATCTGAAAGGACAAATGTCTCCTGACCTGTTTTCGCAGTCGTTTTACTCAAAATGGGACTTATCTCTTCTAAGAAGACACGTCATCGATAACCGACAAAAATTGGACAGAGTTCGCAATCCACTCATTCCTAAGCCACAAAAGAATTGACTGAGTTACCACCCTATTAGCTACTCGAGACATTAGGCAAAATTTCGAAAAAATCATAACGCTCGGACTAAGATGGCATCTTGAAGACCATAACCTTCTCTCACACAAACAAATCGGCTTTCGCCCGCATCGCAAGACGCACAAACTACATAAACAACAACAAAGACCGACGACTAAAGACTGTTCTTGTCATAAAAGATGTTGAGCGAGCCTTTGACACGGTCTGACATGCTGGCCTCAAGTACAAGCTGTGCACAAAATTTAACTTTCCACCTTACATAAAAAAAAGTTGCTCTGCAGTTTTCTTGATGACCGCTGATTAAAATTAAAATTCTTAAACAAAGTTCAGGCACCATTTCAATGCACGCTGGAGTACCTCATACTTAGCCCAACACTATACATTATACACAAACGACCTTCCAGACCCCCCCACACACAGACGAAGTGCGGCCCCACGCACGAAGCTGCATCTATGCAAAACACTGATTAACCTCTCCTCACATATACACCACTTTCATTCACGCAAACAACATACACTAACAAGCCCAAACTCCAGCTTGTTCAGATTAAAGCAATCAAATGGATCTATAAAATAAATTGGGATCAATTTATTACATCTGAACTCCACGAGCAAGCTTCTCTACTTTTTTTTTTTTGCATGGGATGAAGAAGTGGATGCAGTTTTTTAGGTTATTTTATTCAGTTTTGTTTCGTGTTTTCTCTTTTTTTTCTTCTATTTTATGTAATTTGTTGTTCTTTTGTGACTTTCCAACTTCTTAATAAAGTTCAATCTCCCTTTGTCACAGCCCTGACATCACCGCTTTTAAATATTTTCACCTCATCACCTGATGCTACGTGACTGTCATAATTTCACAGTCACTAACTCATTATCCTTTCCCATAGCGTGGACTCAATCCTATATCCTTACCTCACCATCCTATTGGTTTGGGTTTTTCCCCGCACGTGACACTTGCTGCTAGATCCTAATAAGGGGCTGCTGCCGGACGAAGGAAAAACCCTTTCCCGTTGACACAGACGGGAATGGTCAGCTCCTGATTAGGACCTTTCCCCGGGAGCTTCAACCTGCTTCAACAGCATAGGTTAGCTGAGGGATAGCCCTGGAGTTATGGTTGAGGGGGCTGTGCCCAAAGCACACCCAGATGGCACCATAAACTGTTAACTTTTATCCGTACCTCCCCGGTTAGCCGAGAATCCTACTGTTGTTCGGTATAACGGGGTTCTGGCTGCGCCCCCTCATCTACTTCCCACGAGAATGCCTCAAGTGCGCGACTTCCAGTGCGGGCACGCACTGGAGGTCGTAGGGTACTCGAACTTACGCACCGAGATTTGGCCGGCCACCCTCCCTGCAGCCTTGTGGCGGGGGGAAGCCCCACGCTTGAGAACACCCCACCTAACACAAAAAATTCAGATGGCGCTTAGCCACCCACACCCTATTCCTCCTTTCAAAGAACCCACTATCCCCATTCTTCCTTCCACTCTTCTTTCCAAATTTACTAGTCAACCTAGTTCGCTCTGCCCACCAGAGTTTTTCAAAGATGGTATTGTGGTCCACTTTTTATAAAACACACAATCTCAGAGCTCCCTGGAGAAATGTCCCATCCCTTAGAGTGCAAGGTAAATTGCACATTTACACGGAAATCCCGAAGGTAACACTCTGTGCGGTTTGATGCAACCCTTTGCACACTGAGGCCATGACGAAACTAATTTTATAAATTAAAATTTCATAGTTTCTCCAAGCAATTGAGCTATCAAATCGTGGCACTAGTCGTGAGTCACAAGATGAATAACAAAAAAACATTATGCGATGCGATTAATTTAATGAAAAGTGATCAGTAATTAATACTCTTCAGGGGGCTGCATGGTTAGTTTTCTCTGTTAATTTTTCCTCTCTCTTTTTTCCAATATACCGGGTTATCAAAATGTATATGTGTGTGTGTGTGTGGTGTGTGTGTGTGTGTGTTTTGTGTGGGTGTTTTGTGTGTGTTGTGTGTGTGTGTGTTTTTGTGTGTGTGGTTATATATATATAAAATATATATTTTATATATATATATATATATATATTTTTATATAATAGTAATTAGTAATAATAATAATAATAATAAAACAAAATAATAATAATGATAATATAATAATTTAAAAATATATAATATAATAAAACTATATAATAACAATAATAATAATAGATACAGTAATAATAATAATTATTAGTATAACAGTAATAAATAATAATAATAATAATAATAATAATAATAATAATAATAATAATAATAATAATAACAACAAAAAACAAAACAACAATAACAAAGACAACAACAACAATAATAATAAAACGAGTGTCACCTAGTTAGGCTCAGAATCTAAATTTTCTCACGTATGTTGCTTTTAAAGAAAATTGTAACCTTTGCCTCATTCCTTATTTCTTCCCTCCCTCCCCCTGTCAAGTCTTTCTTTCAGAGGTGTTGGCAAAGTGTATAGTTCTGTATTAAAATAAATAAATAAAAAATAAATAATAAATAGATTAATAATTTTAAAAAAGATGAATAGATAAACACGTGAGATTGATAATTTGCCATACATATATGGGTTTATACAATTGGGGAAAGAAAAGGTTATATCTATCGGTAATCTATCTACCGATAGATAGAGCCTCCGGGCTAGTACAGTGGAAACGCGTGTCGGCCTCTCATCCGAGGGGTCGGCGGTTCGCCCCCCGCCCAGGCGCGAGAAGTTGCAATTGTCCCCCGGAGGTTACTGCTGTGGCTGGCCACCACGGCGGGTAAGGACTAGGTCCAGCTGAGTCGCACCGGCGTGACAAAACAGAGAGTTGGCGTTAGTCGACACAGGCCCGGGCTCCCCTCATGGTATAGCCCGGCGAGGGAAAAGCTTCGCATATCGGACTTACCCTTATCCGATAGATAGAAACTTACCTACTTTCAGGCCCATGTTCTGGGGGGAAACACTCATCATCATTAACATAATCTTGATGTTTTTTTTTTTGTTTTTTTTTTCTAAAATAGTGCTAAACACTTTCTTTTACCGAAACATATTGAAAGAAAGACGTGAAATGAGGTTAATGAAAGAATTAAGGCGAGGCAAATGTTACGACAACGACGTTAAAAAGCTTGCATTCTGAGCCTAATAAGGAGAAACTCGTGTATTTTTATTATTATTATTATTTATTATTATTATTATTATTATATTATTATTATTATTATTTATTCTCATTATTATTATTATTATTATTCTCACTATCATCATCATCATTATTATTATTACAATCATCCTTCCTATGATTACAGTAATGATTATAATTATGACAATAATGATAATAGTGTTGATAATGATGATGGTGATGATAATGACAATAATAGTGCTCATTTAAATAAAAAAAAAAAAAATCCAAAGTCGAAAAAGCGGCAAAATCTAGCGAAATGAGAGTATGCGTAAAATGCCGTTTTTTCGATTTCAGTGATGTTTTGGGTAATCTTTAGGGTAATAATGATAATAATAGCTATAATTGTTTTAACCATGACAATAATGATTATAAAATGAGAATAATTTAAAAATTTGATGAAATCATAAAAAATATTTTGATAATAATGGGAATATTTACAACAAAACCAATATTCTAATGATAATAAATTTTAAAAAGTAAAATATAAATTTATAAAAAGAAGGGATAATAAATAAATAAATAAATAAATTCGCATAATAATAATAATAATAATAAAAAATAATAATAATAATAATAATAATAAAAAAACAATGTCCACAAATTAAATTTGTTGCCCAATCTTAGTTTTTCTGTTTCTCTATTTCTTATTTTCTGATCATAAGGAATTCAGAACATACAATTTCCTCTTCATTGGATCCGCTTTTTCTTTAAAAATGTAAAGAGTCCAGATTCCGAATCATTCTGAATTACGAAATACTCCCTATGGTACCATCAATATCATTGGGTTTTTAATTCTACCATTTTCATTTTTTCTTTTTTGTGTTATCATTACTAACGATTATCATTATTATCAGTTATTGAGTTATTTTGTAGTGGAAAGTAAAAATGGTAGTTGTCGTAATAGCAGGATCTGGATCATAATCATAGGAAGGATGATTGTAATAATAATGATAATAATAATAATGATAATAATAATAATAATAATAATAATAATAAAAATAATACACGAGTTTTTTTACTTATTAGGCTCAGAATGCAAGCTTTCTAACGTCGTTAGTCGTAACCTTTTCCTCGCCTTTAATAATGATAATAAGAATAATAACAATAATAATAATGATAATAATAATAATAATGCGAATGCGTGGGTGCATCCCTGCACACGCATCGCTTTTTGAACGTGTTTTGAGCGTGCGCGCTGATTTAAAATAATTTTAGGTAAATCAAACCTAGATACGGTTAGTGGGTGAGTCTGTCGTAGATGCGGTGGAGGGTTGGGAGCCACCAACAATGACTGCCTGGGCAAGCTGCTCCCCTGGGGAGGGATCACTGCTCAACCGCCCCAGTAAAAGACTTAAAACGGGCTACATGATGTCCACAGAGCGCTAAGTGGTTTGTCAAACCTGGACATGCCAATTTGGGGTTAGCGCGGGATATCCAGCTTCTTGGGAGTGGGGTTAAAATGCATCCTGCCTCTCACGTAAAAGTAGGAGGTGGGCGATAAAGCGTCGCCGTCACACGGATCAACATGGAGCGCATCCCCCAGGGCAGAACTGAGTCTACCTCTTCCATTGGTCAAATCCACCAGGGCAATAGGGCGTGTAGCTCCCCCCCCTAGCCTGCGGTTCAACCATTTTTTGTACTAACAATCAAAAAAAAACAAGACTTAAATGGACAAGGGAAGAGTAAATGAGGTAATGTACTGCTTTGCTATGCACTCGGGAAACCTGCTGCAAAAGTTATGTGCATGTTTTTGTTGGTGTTCCATTGCCTCAAACTTCAATCACCCTGGTAGTGACCCAGTGCTTGATTTTAATTAGCAGATCTAAAGAAAATAATAATGATAATAATAATATTAATAATAATAATAATATATAATAATAATTTAAAAATAACAATAATAATAATAATAATAAAAATACTAATAATAATAATAAAAAATAATAATAATAATAAAACTACAACAACAACAATAAAAAAAATCGAACTTTCAATTTTCAAATTTTTAGTATCATTTTATTACCATTATTATCACATATTATAACTATGATTACATGAAAATTTTCATTATTTTCAATTGTATCATCATTATTGTCATGATTAATACAATTATGATCATTATTACATCATTACCCTAATAATTACCAAAATCATCATTGAAATCGAAAAAAAAAAGTAATTTGGGAATATAATCTCAAAAGGCATATAGCCCTAGATTTTGCCCCTTTTTCGACTTTTGGGATTTTTTTTCTTTTTTCCTTTTTATAAATGGGTATTGCATGCTATTATCATTATCATCATCACTATGATTATTATCATCATTATTATCATCATTATTGTCATCATTATCATCCTTATTGTAATTATCACCATCTTTATCATCATGATTATCATTACTATTGTAATTATTTCCACCATTTTTGTTTTTGGTAATTATAGTAACAGTAGAAATAATAAAAATAATAAAAACATTAATAATGATAATAATAATTTAAAAACTGAAAACTTTAAGTTTTATTATTTTTATCATTATTTTTGTAACTATTATAGTTATAATATTTTTTGTAGTTAATTAATGATAATGATGATAATGATAATAATAATAATAATGATAATAATAATAATGATAATAATAATAATAATAATAATAATAATATTATAATAATAATAATATTATAATCATTAACATGATTATTTTTTTCATTATTATCGTTATTATTGGGAATTATAGTTATAATATAAATTTTTTTTATTTTACTAATAAAAAATAATGGTAATGATAACAAGAAACAAAAATAAGATAATAAAAATAAACAAATAATAATGTCAATATTATAATTACTGTTATTATTATTATTATTTTTATTATATTATCATTATCATTGGCATTATTACAGTTATATATATTTTTTGTAGCAATAATAATAATAGAAGTAATAATAATAATAATAATAATAATGATAATAATAACCAAAAACATAATGATGATGGTAATAATGAAAAACAATAAAAATAACAATAATATAATAATATAATATTATTAATATTTAAAAATAACAATATTATTATTATTGCAATTATTTCTCATAATTACAAATTTATTGTTATAATTATGATTTCATGAAACTTTTATATTCTCATTATTATTACCTAATAATTACCAAACTCACCACTGAAATCGAAAAAAAATGCACATTGAGTGTACTGTAAAGGCTATATTTCGCTAGATTTTGCAGCTTTTCGTCTTTTCGTAATTTTATTTATTTTTTCTTCTTTATTATAATGGCCATTATTATTGTTATTATCCTCACATTATTGGGCATTATCATAATCATTGTAATTATTATTATCATTATTTTAATTATTATCATTTTCATCTTATTACTGTAATTATATCCGCTATATATATATATATATATATTAATATATTATATTTATATATATATATATATATATATATATCTTTTTTTTTTTTTTTTTTTTTTTTTGGGGGGGGGGGGAATTGTAGTTTCAGTAGAAATATTTATAATAATAAAACTTTAAATTGAATTTTCCTTATGATTATGATAATAGTAACAGTAAAAATAAAGATAATAACAATATCTAAATTTCAAAATTTTTCTCTTTTTGTTTCCCCAGTTTCGATAATTTTATTATTCTTTTATTTATGATTTTTTAAATATAATTTTAAAATCACCCTACAAATTAATAATTGAAAAAAGCATTATGGGTAAAATATCTCCAAACGCGGGAAGCCACCGTGTAAAAGGTCAAGCCAGGTCGTTCGGGGGAGAGAAATAGATATTTTTGGTTGGCATCTACTATTTGGACAGGTGTTTATCTTTTGGGGAGTGTTTGTTGTGGGTGTGAGTGCCACAGGTATGGCTGGGTGCTGGAGGTGAAATGGAGATCAACGGGCTCCCCAGTCGGCTAAGGAATGGGGAGTCCTTGGGTTGGCTGCTGCCGTTGTCGTGTTCCGCTGGAGAATCGGCGAATGCTGATCTCGGTTCGTTCATTCGTTCGTTTGAGATTGCGAAGATCTGGCTTCGTCCGGGCCTTCATACAAAATGGCCCAGCCCTGTGTTTAGCTGTTTATGGCTGTCTCATTTTATTCTCTGACACTCCATACTTACCGTGGTGGCCCGGGATTGCCAGCAGACGCGTCCTCCGCCTGTTGTAAGTAGAGACATAATTTTCTTTAACAGCCCGGCGACTGTTGTGGGCGGATCCTGTCTCAGAAATTGTGTGTGCTAACAATTGTGTAAGTAATGTACCAAACATGGCGTTCATCATGCAACACCCTTTGCATAGTAACTGTCTCATGATCTCCTTTTCCAATGGCAACTGTCTGATTTGTAAAGAATGACTTCGGTACCTCTATTGATTGCTTCAGAGAGTGCCAGTGTTCATGCCTGGTGGGGTCTGAGTACCATCTGGCCGAGGAGTAGGCCCTCGTTTCTCTCTGTGAAGCTCACGGGAAGGTACAGCTGTGCATTACACTTCTCCCGTAAGATTTTTCGGCTCGGTTTTATGTCAGGGGATTTGGGCATACCCCTGCCAATGTCAGATAGTCTGTCGGCAAGCTCATTCCTTCTGATGCCTATGTGGCCAGGGGGACCCAGTTTATGATTCTTCTACCCTGAGCAAGAATCCTCTCTGTATGGTGAGGACAGTGTTAGATGTTGTCTTTGGGTGAGCTGTGTGGAAGACAGTCAATGGCTGCCCTGGAGTCTGTATGTATGACCACATGTCCTTCCCTCAGGGACGCGTAGGTAGGGCTCCCATGATCGCAAAATGCCTCTGCCTGAAGCGAGGAGGCATTGTCTGTTACCCTTATAGATTGTGTGGCATCCCTTGCTGCAAAGCGGCGCCTGCAGTTTGTTTAAGGAATCGACTGATCCATCCCTGAAGTAGGTTCTACTACCCGGAGGAGTGATGGGTGCAATGACCCTCTCAGCTTCTACCTTTAGACTAGGCATGGGTTATTTATTCTTTTTCCTTTACAAACTCATAACAGAGAACTCAGTCAAGGTTTGTGCTCACCAGCGGGGTTTTCAGTATTATTGTGGTGGGGGGAGTCCATGCCCTTGGCAAGTAGTTGTTCTTTGAGCTGATAGCGTATCAAACCCCCCTGGCTGTGTGAGAAAGCCAGAAGTTGTTTGCAAACATCTTGTGATCTTGTTTTAGGCGTCTGAGTATTTTGTATCTCATGTTTGTGTTCCTGGGAGTTTGGATGGCCTTTGTGAAAGGAACTGAGCTGCCCTTAAGGTAAATTCGTGATTCCAGGGGGAGAAGGTTTGCCTCCACGAGGAGGTTGAGGGCCTTCGTCCACCTTGGGGTAAACCCAGAAGGATCCTGGCAGCTTCCCTTTTTGAACGTCTCCCAATTTTCCCCTAATCTTGGCCTTTCAATAATTAGGGAGACAGAAGCATAGTCACATGGGAGGACGGCAGTACAGAATGATCTTAGTACTTTATGTCTGCCCTGTGTGTCCCAGACATTGCTCTCTCCGACAGTC
>NW_023640801.1:0-42678 GCF_015228065.2 Penaeus monodon | reverse complement strand
TTTATTTTTATAATTTTTTTTTTAAAAAAAAATTTTGTTCTTTTAAAAAAAAAAATAGAAAATCAAATAAAAAGAAATTAAAATAAAATGGAGGGTTTAAAATGTTTTGATTTTTTTATTTTAATTTTTTGATTATAATTAAAATTTATTATAACAAAATTTTTAATAAAAGTTAAATTTAAGAAATGATAAATTTAATATTATTAAATTTATTATTTTATTATTATTTTATTATTTATTTTTATTATTTTTTATTTTTATTATTCAAATAATATATTTTAAATTTAATAATTCCCAAAAAATTTTTAAAATTTAATAATAAAATAATAATAATAAGTAATAGTAGAATAATAATAATGTAGTGTATATATTTTTATAATATATAATGTATTTTTATTTTAAATTGAAGGGGTTTATATAATTAAAAATAATAAAAAACAAAATTTTAAAGTAAAAACGCAATAAATAATTTAAAAATTATTAAAAATCGTTTTTGTTTTTTTTGTTTTCAATTATTAGGGTTAATATTATTATTCCAAAAAATTATAATATAAACCAATAATTGAAAAAGGGAAAAAGGAATTGATGAAAATATTGAATATTAAAATATTATTTTTAATATTTTATTTGTTTAATATATGTTTAATAATAATTGTTTATATTATAATATGATATAAATAATTGTATATTCAAAAAAAATATAAAAAAATCCAAAATAAAAAAGGGAAATCAAAGGGAAATAACTTAGGTATATAAAATGAGTTTTATTGATTTTTTTTTTTTTAATTTTAGGGAAATAATGAAAATAATTAAAAGTAAAATTTAAAACAAGAATAAGATAAATGAGAATAAGAAATTTTATAATTTAAAATTTTATTATTTTATTAATTTTTATTATATTATATTTTTAATTATTATTATTCAAAATTATTTTATTATAATTATTTTTTCAATAATAGTACCATTCCCAAAAAATTTTAATATTGAATAATAAATATAAAAATAAGTATAATATAATAATAATAATGTAGTGTTATAAATTGTTTTATATTTTTATTTTTAAATTATCATATAAATTTGTCCTTATATAATTAAAAAAAATTAAAAAACATTAAAATACAGAAAAACGAACTAAAAGATAATTTTAAATATATTATAAAATATGTTTTTAAATTTTTCTATTTATTTTGGGTAATTAGTTTTTAAAAATTTATTAATCAATAATCAATAATAGGATAAAATGGAATAAGAATTTGATAAAATTGAAAAAATTTTTAAATTTTATTATTAATTATGAAAATTTTTATATAATATTTTTATATAATTAATTATGATGATAATTATATAACATAATAATAAGAGATTTGCCAAAAAATATAAAAGGTATAAAAAAAATTCCAAAGTCAAAAGGGGAAAAATTTAAATTTGTTTTTTAAGGTATATAAAATTGTTTTTAATTTTTTTGTATTTGAATTTTATGTAATGATAATAATTCCAAATTAATTATCAAAAAAATTTAATATGTAAAAGTAAATAAGAAATTTATAAATTTATATTATAAAATTTTATTATTATTATTATTATTATTATTATTTTTATTTATTATTATTATATATTTTTATATTTTTATTCTATACTTAATAAAATAGTACATTGCAAAAAAATATTAATTGAATAATAAAATAATATATAATAATATAAGGTTATAATAATAATCGGGTAATAATATTGTTTTTAAAATTAATGATTGATTATATAAAAATTTGTCATATATAATTAAAAAAATTTATAAAGAATAATAAGTAAAAAGGGCCAAATTAGGAAATATATAAAATTTATTAAAAATCGTTCTTATTTATTTTTTGTATTCTTTATAATTTTGGGTTATTAGAAATAATTCAAAATTTATTAACCCCAATAACAATAATATGATAAAATTAGAATAAGATGATAATAATTGAAAAATATTAAATATTATATAATTATAAAATTTAAAATTATATATTAATATTAATGTAAAATTATATAATATTTTTAATAATTTGTCCTATTATTAAAAAGGTATAAGAAAAACTTTTCCCAAAATCAAAAAAAATAATAGAAATATATTTAAAAATTTAAAAAGTTATTTGATTTTTTTGTTATTTCAATTATTAGGTAAATATAATTTACAGAATTATTAAATAACAATAATGATATAAAAGTAGAAAAAAGAAATTTGATAAATTAATATTATTAAAATTTTTATTATTTTATTTTATTATTATTATGATTATTATTATATTATTATTAATTATTATTACTATTATCTGAATTATTAGTATCATTGCCAGAAAAATCTATTATATCGTATCATACAATAATAATAATAATTAAGTATAAATATAATATGCTAGTGGTTATAATATTGTTATTAGTATTATTTTGTTTTTTATCATTATTATTATTTGTGCTGGTAGTATAGTTGCAAAACTAATTATTATAAACGTAATTATTACAGTAATGAACGATACTAATTAAGATAATGATATAAATAATTATTATAAAATCTTTATTATGGTTATTCATTATTGTTATTACGATTATTATTGTTGTTGTTATTAGTATTATTGGCAAAAATATATACTATAAATCCATAATGCACATAATAATGTACAATGGCATATATGATATACTTTTGGCAATAATGATGATATGATTATGATAATGATGATATGAATGATGATAACGATAATAATGATGATAATTCAATGATAACGATGATATAATAAGAGGAATTTTGTCCATATATAATAAAAAAAGGTATAAGAAAAACATTCCCAAAGTCGAAAAGCGGCAAAATCTAGGCGAAATATAGCCTTTTGAGAGTATACTCCAAAATGACGTTTTTTTCGATTTTCTTTGGTGATTTGGCAATTATTGAGGTACTAATGATAATAATTACCAAATTGTATTAATCATAACATATGATGAATAAAGTGGAGAATCAGAGATTTTGATAACATTTTAATCTTATTAAAAAATTATTATTTTATTATTATTATTATTATTATTATTATTATTATTATTATTATTAGTATTACTATTATCTTAATTATTAGTATACATTGCCAAAAATCTATTTAATATCTGTACATAATAAACAAATAATAATTAATAATTAGAACGTTAATAATGCAGTGGTTATAATAGTGTTTTAAGTTATTATTATTGTTATTATTATCAATTATTATTTTTGTACTGGTCTTATAGATTGCAAAAATAATTATACAGTAATATTACAGTAATAACGATACTAATTAAGATAATGATATTACAATTATTATATAAAATCGTTATTATTGTTATTATTATTGTTATATACTATTATTATTGTTTGTGGTTATTAGTATTATTGCAAAAATATATACTATAACTCCAATAATTGGGCCAATATAACTGATAACATTGCAATAATGGATGATAATATTGCAATAATGATGATAATGATGATGATAAGATGATATGAATTGATATGATATGATAACGATAATAATTATGATATCATGATAACGATGAACAAAAACTGATAATAAAGAGGATTGTGTCCCTATATAATAGAAAAACGGTATAAAGAAAAAACATTCCCAAAGTCGAAAAAGCGGCAAAATCGAACGAAATAATAGCTTTTGAAGAGGTTATCTCCAAATGACGTTTTTTTTTCGATTTCCTCTTTGGTGTTTCGGCAATTATATGGTAATAATGCTAATAATTACCAGAAGTGTATTAATCATAACAATAATGATGATAAAAGTGAGAATAAAGGCATTTTGATACAACATTTGAATATTTTAAAATGATTATTATTATTATTATTATTATTATTATTATTATTATTATTATTAATTATTGATTTATTATTATTATTATTATCTTAATTATTAGTATCATTCAAAACATCTATTATCTCTGTAATAATAACAAAATAATATAAGTCTCTAAGTATAATAATACTAATGCTAGTGGGTTATAATATTGTTATTAGATATTATTGTTATAATTATCATTATTATTATTTGTACTGGTAGTAAATAATGCAAAAATATTATTAATAACCGTAAATAATAACAGTAATAACGATACTACTTAAGATAATGATAATAAATATTATTATAACATAGTTATTAATTGTTATTATTATTGTTATTACATTAATTATTGTTGTGTTATTAGTATTATTATTCAAAAATATATACTATTGTAGTGACCCATACCTAGCCAAGTAGCGCCCGGACACTGGGAATGTCCTGATCTCCCCTGAAAAGCCGACTTGCCCGCTCAACGCACGTGGACGATGCCTCTCCTTCAGAACTTTTTTTATATTTATTTTTAATTAGTTATATATTATATATGACTTTTGTCGTGTACTTTATCCTTGATTTAATGGAACCATAGCCATTTTCTTTTACGTTTTTATATGAGTGCACTCTTTTAAAAGCCGGGGTCACGCTTGCCTAACGTTTCTTTTAAGCATTGATTAAAACTTTTTAACTTGTTCAAAAGCTATTTTTATAGGGTATAGGGATTTGTAACCCCGTGATTTAGCAAAGAAAGCTTCTTTCTTCGGCGGAACCGCCACGCCATCTAGGGGAGAGACCGAAAGTAGTTTCGTTCCCGGGCTAGTTACTAGCCCACTAATAAAATCCTTGCTGGGGTCTGCTATATATAGCCCGGGACTGAGCGGGGTAGGAGGGGCATCGGTTGAACGTCCTAAGCGGCCGATGTACACCCGGTGGAAGCTATATACGTTGTTTTTTTTCTTTTTGTTTCCCCTGCGGTCGTAAGGACGAGGTTTTAAAACGCAGTAGGTGGGATTTTTTAAGTTTTTATCATTTTTTTATGATAAGAACTGAGTGCTCCCTTGTCTTGTTTTTAGGTTCGGGTTCCCGTATTGTTTTAATGTTTTGGTGTTTACCCCCCTGTTTTTTTGTGTTTTAGAATGTTTTATAATGTATATTTTGAAGCTTCGTGAGTGAATTCCACCCTTTTTACTTAAACTCTCATTAGAGCCAAATGATACCATACTTGGCTACCTGTGCAAGCAATTGAACCACCTTGCTATCAGCCCTTAGCTGACACCACTCCACCGGATTTTAACCACTGCTTACCAGACCTAAAACTCTTGTTGATTGGGTCATTTTCCCCTCTTCTCACTTCATGCTTTTCCTTTTACCCATTTCACAACCCTTCTCTACACGTCTTCTTCTTTCGGTAACACTTATTGTTTCCTTGACGTATTAACCAGGTGGGGCCGCGCTAATGACCTAATTAACGAGGTAATTTAAAGTAAATTAAAGACAATCACTACAACTACCATCTCTTTTTGGTGCCCAGCAAGGTGGGATCGAGACTGTCAATTTGCTTGCCATTTTGTTCTCATTCAGTTAGACCAGCAGGTGATAATTAGCGAATGCTAGATCTCTTTTAGTTTTAATTTACAATAGTTTTATAAAATATGCCGGGTAAGAGAAGTAAGGTCTGCTTAAGGCAAGTAAGCTGGTGCAGAAGGAAACTAAACCTTCAGATTCTAGTAACTTAACGTTACCCTTAATTAACCAGAGTACAGCAACGGAGTGAACATGGACCTCTCAATCGTACGAGAGCTGACGGCCTCGTTGCACTGAGCTGGACAACGTTGGTGCTACGCTGACGGGAAAGATATGAGAAATTTATTGAGAGAGACTACCCCATAATTCTCTTCTCCAAATTGGCACCTGTCACGCAAACGGGTATTGAGTATGTCGAAATAGAGAAGATTCGGTGCCTAAATTCAAAGCGGAAATATCCGCATCCTTCCCATTAAACGTAATCAGAAAGTAAATCTTGGTTTACGGGCCATAGAGAATTTAGTTATAAATCCTGCTAATGAATGAAGCGTATATCGCGCAGCGAGAGCTTCGTGTAAGGGACGGCAGACTTGATTGTTAATTCTCCCTGTTTTTGATGGCATACAGAACTGGGATAATTTCAAAGCTCTGGCAGGTCAAGTTCAGGGGACTTGCTCTAGTACTGAATTTTTTAAACTTTACATGGTTCCAAATTAAGGTCATAATCAAGCACCGTTGATTTCTTATTCGGTTGAGGGATTAAGTTTATCAAGATACCCGGGATTACCCTGAGCCGTTGGGGTGCCGGATGATTAATTTAGAAGGTGTTTTTGCAGGTTTACCCCTTGGCTAACGGGAAGCATATTTTTAAGGAGGATGAGAGCTTTACCATCGCTTGTTGATGCAGCACCAACGTTGTGGATCTACCATTCATGCTTTCAGGTGAGGGACCTTCATCCCAGGTAATCAAAGTTCACGCCGAAATGCGCTTAAGGCAGGTCGCTTCGTAGAAAGGTAGTGGGGGGGGGGGGGGGTTTTAATTTAGGGGAGAGAGAGAGTTTTTTTTTTGTAGTTGTTCTGCCAATACACCAAAGTAACAGTCATAACACGGCAGATTGCAGGCTACGCCAGAGAACCCTGCAGTGTTTTAATTGTCCCAGAGATCCGCACTTTGCACGGCAGTGCCCCGTTCCAGCCGGCCTCACAGGCAGGCGAGTCTTCACCAGCACGTGAGGAATTTCACTCAGGAAAGCCAGTGAGCAAAGATGGGGATCAGACAACCAGGAATCTCAGGTTTCCATATAACCATGCTGGAGACTAAAATTAAACGGGGTCGTCCTATGGTAGGCTACATGTTAATGGGAAGATCTGTAATGTTTTGTGGATATTGGCTCTGAAGTGACTAGACTTAGGGAGAGTACATGTGAGAAGCTAATATATCGTCGGTCACTCCTATTGACGAACATTTAAATGTGCCTCAGGTGTTTGTTATTCAATGGTCTAGGTGAAGTTTCAATGTAAAAGTTTTCATAGAGGACACGGTAAAATGTAAGCACCCCAGTTGTGGTTTTTTAAAGGACATATCATTCCCTGGAGAGATGTTGCTTGGCATGATTTTTATTCGGAATTTTATTTTCAGTTAGTTGCAATCTCACTCCTCCCCAGAATTACATGTCTTTTACATAATATTGAGGGGTCCCTTTTGTTTTTCTGGTCAATCATCTCTAGGTGTAGACTTGTGAATAACTGTCAACAATGATAATAATATTTTTCACGATTTTATGTGTATCTCGGTTCATTTGATTTGTAGCCAAATCAGGCTGCTTGTCAATACTACGTGGATCAGGCGAGTTTGATGAACCTAATCGGGTTGAGTGCAAGCAGCACAGCCAGAATTCTAGTGCAGAAGCGTAGTTTTTCAGTACGAAAAATACGTGCAGTTTTTGGGGTCGTACATGATAAGCCCACCCAGTATTATTGAAAGAGGAATGAAGTTGCCAGTGTAAAACGTGGTGATGATATATATGTCAACTCTAATCCTGTGCATCTTCAGATTAGTGGAACCAGTGAACCTATGGCTTTGGACGGTTTACTGTGACTTTGATAGCATTTTGTATTGGTGATTTTTGGCACACTCGTGAAGTATTTTGAATGTCTTCCCCCCAGTGCAGTATGGATTTGTGTGTACCATTGAAAACTACTTCTGATATGGAGGGGACACATCCAAGGAGACTTGGCACATTTAGGATCTGTGCGCTAGAGGAATTGCTTACTATCTAGAACATATAAGCGATTTATTTAACGAAGATACTCCTCTTGGGTGTGTCCCTAATATTCATCATAATATTGTAACTACAGATGAAGGCCCATCCGTACACGACATTGGAGGCTACTGACATTGGCCCGTGACACCATACGACAAGATGTGAGGCAATGTTGCGGGATGGCATCATTGAGCCTTCGACCTCGCCTGGTTATCCCCTGTAGTCTGGTGAGGAAGAAGGATGGAGGACATAAGGTTCTGCATTGACTTCGCAAATCTTAACAGATCACCCTAGCTGATACCCTACCCCATACCCAGGCTTGATGAGACATCGCACGTTAGCATGTACCACTGGTTTACTACTGCACTAGACGCTAAATCCTGCCTACTGACTGTAGAGGTAAACGAAAGTGTCGCCAAAGATCTGTTTCTTTCTCAGACGGTTGTCGTATGTATCATTCAGAGGATGCCTTTTTGGTCTAGCCACAGCACCGTTCCACTGTCCAGAGTGCTATAACGCTGTATTACAACCAGTGTTAGGAAGACACACACTTGCTTTTCTAGATGATGTCGTTGGTAGCCTCTGGAATTTGAAGAACTATGGACCATCTGGACGAAACAATGGGTCTGTTGGCAAAGGCAGGTTTTCGAGGCTGACCTGAAGAATGTAAGTTTGCGTAACACTTTCAGGTTCTTGGGTCATCTAATTACTCCCAATGGTGTACTTCCAGATCCGACAATGTTTAAGCGATTTACTCATATGACAGCCCTTGTAACGTGAAACAAGTTCGACAATTTTCTTGGAGCCACTGGGGTTTTTCCGGAAACACGTGAAAGTTACGCTTCTGTACTGCTCCCTTGACTGCAATTGCTGAAGAAACAAGCGAATTTCACTGGGGTCTGGAACAACAGACTGCATTTGAAAATTTGAAGGAAATTGGCTTCGATCCCATCCTGAAACAAACCCCTAACTCAATCGCATCCTTTTGAAGTACACCTGGCGATCCTCTGGTGTAGCTATTGGCGCTTGTCTCATCCAGCGAGATGAAAGAAGGTAACCCATGCTGGTATCTACGTTTTCCATGCAGTTACATGAGGGGGAGAACAAGTTTTCCTACTCATCGACATTGAGCTTGGCAGTGGTTACGCAGTTAGAACTTTGATCCTACTTGTATGGTAGGCAATTTTAAGATAATCACTGACCAGCGTCCTCTTGTACACGTCTTTGCCCAGAGACCAATCAATTCAGGATGACTTGCTGGAAGCCATGAGTTGTCTTTTAATAGTTACCCTTAACTTATAAACCTGGTGCTTCCATTACATGCCTGACCTCTTGAGCAGAAAGATTTCCCCCATTGATGAAATCTTGACCCACAGACCGTTGCCCAGCCGCTCAGCAAGAAGACCCTTTGGAATGAAGTTTCGTGATTATTGCAAGAACGCGCGGATGCCTAGGCAAAGGATCCCTGAATCTCGAGGATTTGAACTAAGAGGTGATCTTCTATACCTCTGAGAGTCTCCTGGGAGAGTAATTAGTCAACTAATTGATTCCTCGTACACTGCGAACTAGAGCTCTGGATTCGTTCATAGCAGATGTGCTGCTGCCATCCGGAATCTTTCAGAACTACTGTCGCCTCAGGATCACTATTACTTTCCTCAAAGTTGGCCGAGACGAAGAGATATGTCAACTCTTGTCTTATCTGTCAACGGATGAAAAGGCCGTGCAGGAAGAAGGGCCCCCGTTAGCTGCCATGCCAGAATTACACATCCCATGGAGAGGTTCGGTGGATCTTATAGATTTGCTTGGATCTACCCATGTCAATAGGATATGTTCTGGCAATTTATAGATCACTTCACAGATAGTCTGCAGTTGAATTCCTCTGCTATAGGAAGCCAACGTTGCTAATCTTTTATCAAGGAGTATTTACTCTATTTTATTTTCGTCCCCTCGCTACTAGTTGCAGATAATGAAGAGAATTTCATAATAGGTTATTTTCTCAGGTGTTGTCAGACCATCCAAACTCGACACACTACACGACTCGGTATCACCCAGAAGCTAACTATGGATGAATTGAGAGACCAATAGGTGGGGGTGAAAACGATGCTTTGGCACCCTTGATAGTAGAACATCCTAATGATTGGGGACGAGAAGCTCCCGTTTTGTAAGACTTTTGCCCTCAACAGTGCTGTTGCACAGGGCGTGGGTCCAACAACCCCTTTATCTGATGACTGGCAGAGATGGATATTTCCCACAGGGTGTTACGAACGAGATTGACGGGCGACGATTAGACGGGCCCCAGGTGCTGAGGGGAAAATCTACGAATGCAGATAGCCCGCCCAAGGATGCTGGAGGAAGGGGGGGCCCAATCGGAGGGGCCCGAGACCTACATCGCGACTGAGGCGATAATTTCGACCCAGCCGAAGGAGACCTCGTACTGCACGTATTTTTCGTCCTGGTGGTCCAGGCGGAGCAATGGCCAGAAATGGAGTAGCCTGGCCAGGATTGTGAAGAAGCTTGGGTCGTGAATTTTTCCTGATTCGAGACATACCCTCCCCCAGCGAGGTGAATTATCATATTATCAAATGCGTCCCTTACTGTGCCAACAGAGGAGTGGTCTATCTGAGTTGGACTCCGAATCAGAATCGTCGAGGTTAGATGAAGAGACTTGATAGTAAGGTAGACGAGAAATGGCCCAGTAACACCTTTTTAAGGGAGTCTGTCGCGGATTATCGGGGAGTCTGGCGCAGATTCTTGGGAGTTATCCCCAATTCTAGGTTTTCGGTTGTCCACGTCCTGTTTTTTATTATAAATTTTTGAAAGCCCTTAAATTATCCTGTCTCTGCATAAGACCATTATTAACCTGTCCTTTCTTTCCAGAAGTTTGGCCTATTTCTCGCTCACAGGTTCATTTCGCGCCAACTGGACGTTAACGAACTTGTGGGGAGAGTTTTAGTGACCCGCATACCTAGCCAAGTAGCGCCGGAGCACTGGGACCTGAGTCTCCCCCTGAAGCAGGCCACTTGCACGCGCAAACGCACGTGGACGATGCCTCTTCCTTATAACTTTTTTTTATATTTATTTTTATTAGTTTTATATATTATATATATGATTTTTGTCCGTGTACTTTATCCTTGATTTTAATGGAACCATAGCCATTTTCTTTAACAGTTTTTATATGCACTCTTTTAAGCCGGGGGAAAAGCTTGCCTAACTTTCTTTTAGCATGGATTAAAACTTTTTGACTTTTTCAAATGCTATTTTTATGGGGATCGGGATTTATTAACCCGTGATTATCAAAGAAGCTTATCTTTCTCGGCGGAACCTGCACGCCATCTAGCGAGAGACCGGAAAGTAGTTCGTTTCCCGGGGCTAGTTACTAGCCCACTAATAAAACTCCTTGCTGGGGTCTGCTGATATGAGCCCGGAAATGTAGCGGGGTAGGCAGGGGCATAGTTGAAAACGTCCTAAAGCGGCCGATGTACACCCGTGGAAGCTATGACGTGTTTTTTTTCTTTTTGTTTTCCCCTGCGGTCGAAGGACGAGTTTTTAAACGGCAGTAAGGTGGGAATATTTTTTTAAGTTTTTCATTTTTTTTATGATAGAACTGAGTGCTCACCTTGTCTTGTTTTTTAGGTTCTGGTTCCCGTATTGTTTTAAATGTTTTTGGTGTTTTTACCTGTTTTTGTGTTTTAGAATGTTTTAATAATGGTATATTTTGAATATTCGTGAGTGAAATTCCTCTTTTTACTTAACTCTCATCTAAGAGACAAATGATACCATACTTGGCTACCTGTGGCAAGCAATTGTGACCACCTTCTATCAGCCCTTAAGTCTGACAAACTCACCCCTCGGATTTTAACACGCTACCAGACTAAACTCTTGTTGATTGGGTCTTTTTTCCTCTTCTCTTCTCACATGCATGCTTTCCGTTTTAATTACAACCCATTTACACCCTTCTACACGGCCCTTCTTCTTTCGTACACTTATTGTTCCTGGCGTATTAACCGGTTGGTGGCAGCGCTAATGCCGTAATACGAGGGTAATTAAAGTAATTAAAGACCAATCACTACACTATAACTCAAAATATTGCAATAATAATGATAAAATTGCAATAATGATGATTATATCTTGCTCAATAATGATGATAGAATGATGATGATAATTAGATAACTGATATAATGATGATGATAACGATAATAATGTGATAATCATGATTAACGATGATGATAAGAAGAGGATTGTGTCCATATATAATATAAAAAGGTATAGAGAAAAACATTCCCAAAGTCAAAAAGCGCAAAATCTAGCAAAATATGCCTTTTGAGAGTATACTCCAAAATGACGTTTTTTCGATTTCTTTGGTGAGTTCGGCAATTATTAGGGTAATATGATTAATAATTACGCAACCAAGAATTGTATTATCGTAACAATAATGATGATAAAGTGAGAATAAGAGAATTGTGATAACATTTGAATTATTATTAAAATTATTATTATTATTATTATTATTATTATTATTATTTATTATTATTATTATTAGTTTTATATTATCTTAATTATTAGTATCATTGCCAAAAAATCTATTATATTTGTAATAAATACAATAATAATAATAAGTTAATTATAATAATAATAATCTAGTGGTTATAATATTGTTATTAAGTATATTATTGTTATTAGTTATCATTATTTATTATTGTAGCTGTATATAATTGCAAAATAATTATTATAACAGTAATAATACAGTAATAAACGATACTAAATTAAGATAATGATATAAATAATTATTATAAAATCGTTATTAGTGTTAGTAATTATTGTTTTACTATTATTATTGTTGTGGTTATTTAATTATTGCAAAAATATATACCTATACTTCCAATATTTCGCAATAATAATGATAACAATTGCAATAATGATGATAATAATTGCAATACTGATGATAATGATGTGATAATGATGATAATGGATAATGATGATGATAGACGATAATAATGATGATAATCATGATAACGAATGATGATAATACGAGAGGACTTGTGTTCCCATATATAATATAAAAAAGGTTAAGAAAACTTCCCAAAAAGTCGAAAAGCGCAAATCTGCAAATTAGCCTTTTAGAGTATACTCCAAAATGACACGTTTTTTCGATTTCTTTGGTGATTTCGGCAATTATTTTAGGGTAAGATGATAATAAGTTACCAGAATTGTATTACATCATAACACTATGATGAGAAAAGTGAGATAAAGAGAATTTTGATAACTTTGAAATATTATAAAATTATTATTCTATTATTATTATTATTATTATTATTATTATTATTATTCTTTATTATTACTATTATCTTAATTATTAGTATCATTGCCAAAAAATCTATTATATCTGTAATAATAACAATAATATAATAAGTATAAGTATAAGAATAATAATGCTAGTGGTGATAAATTGTTCTTAGTATTATTATTGTTATTATTATATTATTATTATTTGTACTGAGTATAATTGCAAAAATAATTCTTTATAACAGTAATAATTCGGTAATAACGATACAAATTAAGATAGTGATATAATAATTATCTAAAATCGTTATTATTGTTATTATTATTGTTATTACTATTTTATTGTTGTGGTTGTTGTTATTATTGCAAAAATATATACTATCACTTCCAATAATTTGCAATAATAATGATAACAATTGGCAATAATGATGATAATTAATTGCAATAATGTGATAATGATGATGATAATGCGCCTGATAATGATGAAATGATGAGATAACGATAATATGATGATAATCATGATCACGATGATGATATAAGAGGATTGTGTCCATATATAATATAACAAAGGTAAAGAAAAACTTCCCAAATTCGAAAAAGCGGAAACATCTAGCGAAATATAGCCTTTGGGAGTATACTCCAATGACGTTTTTTTCGATTTCTTTGGTGATTTCGCAATTATTAGGGTAATAATGATAATAATTACCAGAATTGTATTAATCATAACAAAATGAATGATAAAGTGAGAATAAAGAGATTTTTGATAACATTTTCATATTATTAAAATTATTATTATTATTATTATTATTATTATTATTCTTATTATTATTATTTTATTATTATTATTATTATTATTATTTATTATTATTATTATTCCTATTATCTTAATTAGTAGTATCATTGACAAAAAAATCTATTATATCCTGTAATAATAACAATAATAATAATACAGTATAAGTATAATAATAATAATGCTATGGTATATAGTGTTATTATATTATTTTGTTATTATTATCATTTTTTATTATTTGTACTGGTAGTATAATTGCAATAATTATTATAACAAGTAATAATTACAGTAATAACGATGCTAATTACGATAATGATTAAATAATAATTATAGAATAGTTATTATTGTTATTATTATTGTTATTACTATTAAATTATGTTTGTGGTGATTAGTATTATTGCAAAAATATATACTATAACTCCAATAATTGGAATAATAATGATAACAATTGCAATAATGATGATAATAATTGCAATATGATGATAATGAATGATGATACTGATGATAATGATGATTAATGATGATGATAACGATAATATGATGATATCCTGAAACGATGATGATAATAAGAGGAATTGTGTCCATTATAATAGAAAAAAAGTATAAGAAAAACATTCACCAAAAGTCGAAAAGCGGCAAAATCTAGCGAAAATAGCCTTTTGAGAGTTATACTCCAAAGAATAGTTTTTTTTCGGGGGGGGGGATTTCCTTTGTGTTTCGGCAATTTTAGGGTAATAATGAATAATAAATTAATGAATTGTATTTAATCATACAACAATACTGAGGATAAAAGTGAGAATAAGATTTTATAACTTTGAATATTATTAAAATTATTATTATTATTATTTTTATTATTATTATTATTATTATTATTATTATTATTATTATTATTATTATTATTATATTCTTTATTACTATTATCTTAATTATTAGTATCATTGCCAAATAATCTATTATATCTGTAATAATAACAATAATAATAATAAGTATAAATAGAATATAATATGCTAGTGGTTATAATATTGTATTAGTATTATTATTGTTTATTATTACATTATTATTATTTGTACTGTATGTAATTGCAAAAATAATATTATAACAGTAATAATTATTACAGTAATAAATGAACGAGACTCATTAAGATATGATATCAATATTATATAATATCGTTATTATTGTTATTATTATTGTTTATTACTATTATTAATTGTTGTGGTTATTAGTATATATTGCAAATATTATATACTACTCAATAATTGCAATATAATGATAACAATGAATTGCAATAATGATATATAATTGCAATAATGATGCTCATGATGAGTACTGATGATACTGATGATAATGATGATAAATGATGATGAAACGATAATAATGAGATAATCAGATAACGCTGATGATAATAAGAGGAATTGTGTCCATATATAATATAAAAAAAAGGTATAAGAAAAACATTCCCAAAAGTCGAAAAGCGTGCAAAATCTAGCCGAAATATAGCTTTTTGTGAGTATACCAAAATGAACGTTTTTTTCGATTTTCTTTGGGTGATTTGTGGGCAATTATTAGTGTACTAATGATAATAATTACCAGAATTGTTATTACTCTAACAATAATGCTGATAAAAGTGAGATAAAGAGAATTTTGATAACATTTGAATATTATTAAAATTAATTATTATTATTATTATTATTATTATTCTTATTATTAAATTAATTATTATTATTATAAAATTACTATTATCTTACAATTATTAGTAATCATTGCCAACAATCTATTATATCGTAATATAACAATAAAATAATAGTATAAGTATAATAATAATTATCTAGTGGTTATATATTTGTTATTGTATTATTATTGTTATTATATCATATTATATTTTACTGGTTAATATATTGCAAAAATATTATTATAACAGTAATAATTACAGTCAATAACGATACTAATTAAGATAATGATTATAATAATTATTATAAAATTCGTTATTATTGTTTATTATTATTGTTATTACTAGTTTATTGTTGCGGTTATTAGTAATTATTGCAAAAATATACACTATAACTCCATAATTGCAATAATAAGGATAACAATTTGCAATAATGGATGATACTATTGCAATAATGATGATAATGATGATGATAATGATGATATGAGATAATATGATAATGCTGATGAATACCTTTTAATAATGATGATAATCATGATAACGATGATGGATAATAAAAGGAATTGTGTTCAATATATATATAAAAAACGGGTAGAAGAAAAACATTCCAAAAGCGCAAAAGGGGCAACATCTAGCGAAATCTATCCTTTTGAGAGTATAACTCCAAAATGATTTTTTTTCGATTTCTTTGTGTGATTTCGGGCAATTATAGGGTCATAATGATAATGAATTACCAGAATTGTATTAATCCTTAACATATGATGATAAAAGTGAGAAATCAAGAGAATTTTGATAACAGTTGAATATTATAAAATTAATTATTATTATATTATTATTATTATTATTATTATTATTATTATTAATTATTATGATTATTATTATTATTAATTATTATTATTATTACTATTATCTTACTTATTAGTATCTTGCCAAAAATCTATTACATCTGTAAATAATAATAACAATACTAATAATAAGTATAGTAAAATAATCATATCTAGTTGGGTTTATATATTGTGATTAGTATTATTAATTGTTATTATTATCATTAGTATATTGTACTGGTAGTATAATTGCAAAAATAATTATTATAACAGTAATAATTCGTAATAACGAATACTCATAAGATAATGATGTAAATAATTATTATAAAATCGTTATTATTGTTATTCATATATTGTTATTACTATTATTATTGTTGTGGTTTTCAGTATTCTTGCAAAAATATATACTATAACTCCAATAATTGCCAATAATAATGATAACAATTGCAATAATGATGATAATAATTGCAATAATGTTGATAATTGATGATGATACTGATGATAATGTTGATAATGATGATGATACTAATAATAATGATAATAATGATAACGATGGATGATAAGAAGAGGAAATTGGTCCATATTAATATAAACAGTATAAGAAAACATTCCCACTAAGTCGAAAAAGCGGCAAAATCTTAGTCAGAATATAGCATTTTGAGAGTATACTTCCAAAATGAACGTTTTTTTCGATTTCTTGGTGATTTTCGGCAATTTTCAGGGTAATAATGATAATATTACCAAAATTGTAATTAATCATACAATAATGATTATCACAAAGTGAGAATAAATGAAAATTTTGATAACCATTTTGAATATATATAAAATTATTATTATTATTTGTTATATTATTATTCTTATTATTATTTTCGTATTATTATTATTCTCATTCTTATTATTATTATTACTATTTCTTAATTATTAGTATCATTGCCAAAAATCTATATAATCTGTAATACTAACAATAATAATAATAAGTATAAGTTATAATAATAATAATGCTAGTGGTTACAATATTGTTTTATTATTATTATTGGCTATTATTATCTTATTTATTTGTACTGGTAGTAATAATTCAAAATTATTTTATAACATTAAAATTACGTATAACGATACTAAGTAAGATAATGATATAAATAATTATTTTAAATCGTTTGTATTATTAATTGTTATTATTATTGGTTATTACTATTATGATTGTTGTGGTTTTTAGTATTAATTGCAAAAATATTCTATACTCCAAGTAATTGCATAATAATGATAACATTGCAATAATGATGATAATAATTGCAATAATGATGATCATGATGATGATAATGATAATACTGATGATGATAACGATAATAATGATGATAATCATGAGAACGATGATGATAATAAGAGGGAATTGTGTCCATATATACTATAAAAAGAGGTATAGAAAACATTCCAAAAGTCCGGAAAAAGCGGCAAATCTAGCGAAATATAGCCTTTTGCGAGTATACTCAAAATGACGTTTTTTTCGATTTCTTTGGTGATTTTCGGCAATTATTAGGGTAATAATTATAATAATTAACCAGAATTGTATTAATCATTCAATAATGATGAAAAGGTGAGAATAAAAGAATTTTGATAACATTTGCATTTTTAAAATAATTATTAAATCATTATTATTATTATAATTATTAATTATTATTATTATTATTTTATTATTATTATTTATTATTATTATTATTATTTATATTACTATTATATTAATTTTAGTATCATGCAAAAATCCTATTATCTCTGTAATAATAACAATAATCATAATAAGTATAAGTATAATAATAATAATGTAGTGGTTATAATATTGTTATTATTTTATTATTTATTATTATCATTATTATTATTTTGTACTGGTAGTATATTTGCAATAATAATTATTATACAGCAATAATTACAGTATAACGATACTAATTAAGATAATGATATAAAATAATTATTAAAAAATCGTTATTATTGTTATTATTATTGTTATTACTATTATTATTGTTGTGGTTATTAGTATTATGCAAAAAATATACTATAACTCCAATAATTGCAAATAAAATGATACACAATTGCAATAATGATGATAATAATTGCAATAATGATGATAATGATGATGATAATGATATAATGATGATAATGAATGATAACGATAAAATGATGATAATCATGATAACGATGATGATAATAAGGAATTGTGTCATATATAATATAAAAAGGGTATAAGAAAAACATTCCAAAAGTCGAAAAAGCGGCAAAATCTAGCGATATATACCTTTTAGAGTATACTCCAAATGAGTTTTTCGATTTCTTTTGGTGATTTCGGCAATTATTAGGTAATAATGATAATAATTACCAGAATTGTATTAATCATAAAATAATGATGATAAAAGTGAGATAAAGAGAATTTTGATAACATTTGAATATTATTAAAATTATTATATTATTATTATTATTTATATTATTATTATTATTATATTTATTATATTATTATTATTATTATTATTTACTATTATCTTAATTATATATCATTGCCAAAAAATCTATTATATTAATAATAACAATAATAATAATAGGGTATAAGTATATAATAATAATGCTTAGTGGTTATCATATTGTTATTAGTATATATATTGTTATTATTATCATTATTATTATTTGTACTAGTAGTATAATTGCAAAAATAATTATTATTACAATAATTACAGTAATAACGATACTAATTAAGATAATGATATAAATAATTTTATAAAATCTTATATTGTTATTATTATTGTTATTACTATTATTATTGTTGTGGTAATTAGTATTATTGCAAAAATATATACTTATACAATAATTAAATAATAATGATAACAATTGCAATAATGATGATAATAATTGCAATTAAATGTTTATATGATGAAATGATGTAAAATGATGATAATTGATGATAATGATGATGATAACGATAATATGATATATTATGATAACGATGATGATAATAGAGGAATTGTTCATATATATATAAAAATGTTATAAGAAAAACATTCCAAAAGTCGAAAAAGCGGCAAAATCTAGCGAAATATACCTTTGAGAGTATGCTCCAAAAATGACGTTTTTTCGATTTCTTTGGTGATTTCGCAATTATTAGTTAATAATGATAATAATTACCAGAATTGTATTAATCATAAACAATAATGATGATAAAAGTGAGAATTAAAGAGAATTTTGATAACATTTGAATATTATTAAAATTATTATTAGTATTAGTATTACTATTATTATTATTACTATTCTATTATTATTATTATTATTATATTATCATATTATTATTATTATTATTATATATTTATATTTACTATTAATCTTAATTATCTAGTATCATGCCAAAAAATCATTATATCTGTAATAATAATTATAATAATAATAAAGGTATAAGATATAATAATAATAATGCTAGAAAAAAATAAAAAACTGGTTATAATATTGTTATTAGTATTATTATGTTATATTATCCTTAATTATTATTTGACTGGTAGTATAATGCAAAAAATAATTATTATATACAGTATTAATTACAGTAAGTTAACGATTACTAATTAAGATAATGAATAAAAACTTATTATAAATCGTTATTATTGTTATATCTTGTTATACTATTATTATTGTTGGTTATTAGTATTTATGACAAAAATAGATACTATAACTCCCAAGAGAATTGCAGATAAGATAACCAAGTGCAATAATGCTGATAATAATTTGCAATAATGATGTAATGATGATGATAATGATGATAATGATGATTAATGATGATGATAAACGATAATAATGGATGAAATCATGATAACGATGATGGATAAAAGAGGATTGTGTCATATTATAGAAAAAAGGTATAAGAAAACATTCCCAAAAAGTCGAAAAAAAAGCGGCAAAATCGAGCGAAAATATAGCCTTTGAGAGTATACTCCAAAATGACGTTTTTTCGATTTCTTCGGTGATTTCGGCAATTATTAGGGTAATAATGATAATGAATTTCCAAGAATTGATTTAATCATAACAAGAATGATGATAAAAGATGAGAATAAAGAGGGAATTGGATAACATTTGAATATTATTAAAATTATTATTATTATTATTTTTATTATATATTATTCTTATTATATATTATGATTATTAGTATATTATTATTATTATTATTATTACATTATCTTAATATTAGATACATTGCCAAAAAATCTATTATATCTGTAATAAATAACAATAAAAGAATAAAGTATAAGTATACTAATAATAATGCTAGTGGTTATAATATTGTTATTAGTAATATGTTATTATATCATTTTATATTTGTACTGGTAGTTGTTAATTGCAAAAATAATTATTATAACAGTAATAATTACAGTAATACGATACTAATTAGATTAATGATATAAATAATTTATTATAAAACGTTATTATGTTATTCTTAATTGTTTATTACTATATTATTGTTGTGGTTATAGGATTATGCCAAATATATATTTACTATAAACTCCAATAAATGCCAATAATAATGATAACAATTGCAATAATGATGATAATAAATTGCAATAATGAGATACAAGATGATGATAATGATGATAATGATGAGAATGATGATAATGATGATGATAAACGATAATAATGATGATAATCATTGATAACGATGATGAGAATAAGAGGAATTGTGTCCATATACTAATATAAAAAAAGGTATAAGAAAAACATTCCAAAAGTCGAAAAAGCGGCAAAATCTAGACGAAATATAGCCTTTTAGTGAGTCTACCTCCAAAATGGACGTTTTTTCGATTTCTTTGGTGATTTCGGAAAATTTATTAGGTATAATGATGAATACTTACCAGAAGAATGTCATAATCATAACAATAACTGATGATTAAAGTGAGAATAAAGAGGAATTTTGAATAACATTTGGATATTATTAACAATTATTATTATTTTATAATTATTATTATTATTATTATTATTATTATTATTATTATATTATTATTATTATAATACTATATATCTTAATTATTAGTATTCATGCCAAAAAATCTATTATATCCTAGATAAAATAACAATCATAAAATAAAGTATAAGTATATATAATAATGCTAGTGGTTATAAATAGGTTATTAGTAGTATTATTGTTATTATTATCATTATTATTTTGTACGGTAGTATAATTGTAAATAATAGATTATAACAGTTAATAAGTACAGTAAAGAACGATACTAATTAATAGGATAATGATATAAATAATTAGTATAAAATCGTTTTAATTATTGTATATTATGGTATTACTATTATTATTGTTGTGGTTATTAGTATATTGCAAAAAATATATACTATAACGCCAATAATTGCAAATAATAAGCTAAACAATTGCAATAATGATGATAATAATTGCAACTAATTATTATAATGATGATGATAATGATGATAATGATGATAAGAGATGATAACGATAAAATGATGATAATCCATGAAACGATGATGATAATAAGAGGAATTGTGTCCATAATAATATAAAAAAGGTATAATGCAAAACATTCCCAAAAGTCGAAAAAGCGGCAAAATCTAGCGAAATATAGCCTGTTGAGTGGTTCTACTCCACAATGACGTTTTTTTCGATTTCTTTGGTGATTTCGGCAATTATTTAGGGGGTAATAATGATAATAATTACCAGAATTGTATTAAATCATAAAACAATAATTGATGCTCCAAGTGAGAATAAAGAGAATTTGATAACATTGAATATTATTAAAACTATATTATATTATTATTATATATTATTATTATTATAATTATTATTATTATTTATTCATTATTATTACTATTATCTTAATTATAGTATCATTGCCAAAAAAATCGATTATATCTGTAATAATAACAATAAATAATAATAAGTATAAGTATAATAATAATAATGCTTAGTGGTTATACTATTGTTATTAGTTATTATTATTGTATTATTATCATATTTATTATTTGTAGTAGTAGTATAATTGCAAAAACAATAATATTATAACATTAATAATTACAGTAGAACGATACTACTTAAGATAATGATATAAATAATATTGTAAAATCGTTTATTATTGTTATTATTAGTGTTTATTACTATTCTTATTGTTGTGGTAATTAGTATTATTGCAAAAAATATATACTATAACTCCAATAATTGCATAATAATGATAACAATTGCAATATTGATGATAATAATGCAATAATGATGATAATGATGATGATAATGATGATAATGATGATAATGATGATAATGATGATAAGGATGATGATAACGATAATTAATGATGATAATTTGATAACGATGATGATTAATAAGAGGAATTGTGTCCATATATAATATAAAAAAGGTATAAGAAAAACATTCCCAAAGTCGAAAAGCGGCAAAAATCTAGCGAAATATAGCCTTTGAGAGTAGTGAGTATGCCCAAATGACCCGGGTTTTTTCGATTCTTTGGTGATTTCGGCAGATTATTAGTGTAATAATGTAATAATTACCAGAATGATTAATATAACAATATGATGATAAAATTAGAATAAGAGAATTTTGATAACATTTGACTATTATTAAATTATTATATTATTATTATTATTATTATTCTTATTTACCATTCTTATATTATTATTATTAGTATATTATATTATTATTATTATTATTATTAATATTATTACATTATCTTAATTATTAGATCATTGCAAAAAAAATTATGGTTCGATATCTTGTAATAATATAAGAATAATAATAAGTATAAGTATTAATAATAATAATGCTAGTGGTTATAATATGGTTATTAGTATTATTATTGTTATTTTGTATCATTATTATTATTTGTACTGTAGTATAAATTGCAAAAAAATTATTATAACAGTAATAATTACAGAATAACGATACGAAATTAAGATAATGATATAAAAATAATTATTATAAAATAGTTATTATTGTTGATTATTATTGTATTACTATATTATTTATTGTTCCGTGTATTAGTATTATTGCCAAAAATCTATACTCTATAACTCCAAAATTGCCAAAATAATATAACAATTGCTAATAATGATGATAATATTGCAATAATGATGATAATGATGATGATAATGAGGTAATGATGATAATGATGATGATAACGCGATAAAATGATGATAATATGATAACGATGATGTAATAAGAGGAATTGTTGCTCATATATAATAGAAAAAAGGTATAAGAAAAACATCTCAAAAAGTCGAAAAAGCGGCAAAACGAGCGAAATATAGCCTTTGAGAGTTATACTCCAAAATGCGTTTTTTTGCGATTTCTTTGGATGATTTCGGCAATTATTAGGGTAATAAGCTAAATAATACAGAATGTGTATTAATCATAAACATAATGATGATAAAAGTAAGAATAAGAGAATTTGGATAACCATTTGAATATTATTCAAAATATTATATTATGATTTTTATTATTATTATTATTATTATTATTATTGATTATTATATTATTATTATTATTATTATTATTAGTATTAATTATTATAGTATTAGTACTATGATCTTAAGCTATTAGTATCATTCGCCAAAAAATCTATTCTATCTGCATAATAACAATAATAATAATAAGTATTAAGTATAATAATAATAAGCTGTGATGTGTGGGTTATTTATATTATGGTTATTAGGTATTATATTGTTATATTTATCTTTTATATTGTAGGGTCGTATAATTGCAAAAATAATTATTATAAACAGTAATAATTACAGTACAACGATACTCATTAAATAATGAATAAATAATTATTATAAAATCGTATTATTGTTAATTATTATTGTTATTTACTATTATTATTGTTGTGGTTATTATGTATTATTGCAAATATAATAATATACTCCAATAATTGCAATAATAATGATAACAATTGCAATAATGTGATAATAATTTGAAATACTGATGAAATGATGATGATAAATGATGATAATGATGATAATGATGATAATGAGGATATGATGATAAATGATTGATGATAACGTAATAATGATGATAATCATGATAACGATGATGATAATAAGAGGAATTGTTCCATATATAAATAAAAAGGTATAAGAAAAAACATTCCCAAAAGCGAAAAAAGCCGGCAAAATCTTAGCGAAATATAGCCTTTTGAGAGTTATACCCAAAATGACCGTTTTTTCGATTTTTTGGTGATTTCGGCAATATTCGGGTAATAATGAGAATAATTACCAGAATTGTATTAAATCATTAACAATAATGATGATTAAAGTGAGAATAAAGAGACTTGTGATAACATTTGAATATTATTAAAATTATATTATTATATATTATTATTATTATTAATTATGATATTATTATTATTTATTCGTATTATTATTATTAAATTACTATATCTTAATTATTAGTAATCATGCCAATAAAATCTATTATATCTGTAATAAAAACAATATCTAAAATAAGTATTAAGTATAATAATAATAAGCTAGTGGGTATAATATTGTATTAGTATTATTATTGTTATTATTATCAGTATATTATTTGTACTGGTAGTAATATTGCAAAAAATAATATTATAACCGTAATTAATTACAGTAATAACGGACGCTAAATTAAGATAATGATATAAATAATTATTATAAAATCGTATTTGTTATCTAATATTGTTATTACTATTATATTGTTGCGGTTATTAGTATTATTGCAAAAATATACTTACTATAACTCCAATGATTGCAATAATAATGATAACAATTGCAATAATGATGATAATATTGCAAGTAATGATGATAATGATGATGATAATGATGATAATGATGATAATGATGATAGCTAAACGATTAGTACTGATGATAATTCATGATAACGATGAGATAATAAGAGAATTGGGTTCATATAAATATAAAAAAGATATAAGAAAAAACATTCCCAAAAGTCGAAAAAGGGGCAAAAATCTAGCGAAATATATAGCCTTTGAGAGTATACTCCAAAATGAACGTTTTTTCCGATTTCTTTGGTGATTTTTCGCAATTATTAGGGTAATATGATAATAATTACCAGAATGTAGTAATCATATAACAAAATGATGATAAAAGTGAGAATAAAGAGAATTTTGATAACATTTGAATATTATGAAATTATTAATGATTATTATTATATTATTAGCATATTATTATTTATTATTATTATTCTTCCATTGCATTCATTATTATTATTTATTATTATTATTATTATTATTAGACTAGTATCTTAAATTATTAGTATCATTGCCAAAAAATCAATATATCGGTAATAATAACATAATAATAATAAGTATAAGTAAAATAAATAATAATGCGAGTGGTTATTAAATATTTATTAGATTATTATTGTTATTATTTCATTAAATTATTTTAATCATAACAATAATGATGATAAAAAGTGAGGAATAAGAGAATTTTGATAACATTTGAATATTATAAAATTATTATATTATTATTATTATTTATTATTATTATATTTATTATTATTATATTATATTATCATTCTTATTATTATTAATATTATCTGTAATTATTAGTATCATGCCAACAAACAAATTATTATATCTGTAATAATAACAATAATAATAATAAGATTATTATAAGTATAATAATAATTAATGACAGTGGTTATAATAGTTATCTAGTATTATTATGCTTATATCATATTATTATGTACTGGTAGTATAATGCCAAAAATTATTATTATACAGAATAATTACATAATAACGATACTAATTAAGATAATGATTATAAATAATTATTATAAAATCGTAGTGATTGTTATTATATTGTTATTATCTATATATGTGGTTGGTTTTTAGTATTATGCAAAAAATATATACTTATTAACTCCAATAATTGAATAATTATGATAACATTGCAATAATGATGGCGAATAATTGCAATAAATGATGATAATGATGATGATAATGATGATAATGATGATAATGATTATGATAACTATAAAAATGATGATAATCAGTGATAACGATGTTGATAATAGAGGAATTGTGCCATATATAATATAAAAAAAGGTAGTAGGAAAAACATTCCCAAAAGTCGAAAAAGCGCAAAATCTAGCGAAAATATAGCCTTTTGCGAGTATACTCCAAAATTGACGTTTTTTTTCGATGTCTTTGGTGATTTCGGCAAAATTATTAGGGTAAAATGATAAAATACCAGAAATTTTATAATCATAACTAATTATAATGATGATAAAAGTGAGAATAAAAGACGAATATTGATAACATTTGAATCTATTAAAATTCTTATTTATTATTATTATTATTATTATTATTATATATTATTTAGTATTATTATTATTATTAATATTATCTTAATTATTAAGTATCATTGCAAAAAATCTATTATATATGTAATAATAACAATAATTAATAATAAGTATAAGTATAATCATAATATGCTTAGTTGTTAATATTGTTTATTAGTATTATTATTGTTAATTATTATCATTATTACTTATTGTACTGGTAGTATAATGCAAAAATAATTATTATAACAGTAATTAATTACAGTAATAACGATACTAATTAGATTTAATGATATAAATAATTATTATAAATCGTTATTATTGTTATTATTATTGTTATTACTATTATTATTGTTGTGGTTATTAGTATTTATTGCCAAAAATATATCTATAACTCCAAATGCATAATAAGATAACATTGCAATAAGATGAGAAATAATTGCAATAATGATGATAATGATGTGAAATGATGATAAATGATGATAATGATGATAATGAGGATGCTAACGATAATAATGATGATAATCATGATAAACGATGATGATACATAAGAGGAATTGTGTCCATATATAATATTAAAAAAGGTATAAGAAAAACATTCCCAAAAGTCGAGAAAGCGGCAAAATCTAGCGAATATAGCCTTTTGAGAGTATCTCCAAAAATGACGTTTTTTCGATTTCTGTGGGTGATTTCGGCAATTATATATAGGGTAATAATGATAATAATTAACAGAATTGTATTAATCATACCCAATAATGATGCTAAAAAGTGAGATAAAGAGAATTTGAAACATATTGAATCTTATTAAAATTATATTATTATTATATTATTATTATTATTATTATTATTATTATTATTATTATTACGATTATCTTAATTATTAGTATCATTGCCAAACAATCTATTATATCTGTAATAAAACAATAATAAATAATAAGTATAAGTATAATAATAATAATGCCTAGTGGTTATAATATGGATAGTATTATTTACTTGTTAATTATTATCATTATTATTATTTGTAACTAGTAGTAAATTGCAAAAAATAATTATTATAAACAGTATAATTACAGTAATAACGATACTAATTAAGATAATGATATAAATAATTATTATAAAATCGTTTTATTGTTATTATTTTGTATTACTATTATTTATTGGTGTAGGTAAATTAGTATTATTGCCAAAAAAAAAATATACTATAACCCAATAATTGCAATAATAATGATACAATTGCAATAATGATGATAATAATTGCAATAATGATGTAATGATGATGAATAAGATTGATAATGATGATAATGATGATAAGATGATGATAACGATAATAATGATGATAATTAGATTAACATTGATGATAAATAAGAGGGAATTGTTGTCCATATATAATATAAAAAAGGTATAGAAAAACATTCCACCAAAAGTCCGAAAAACGGCCAAAATCTAGCGAAATATAGACCTTTGGAGAGTATACTAGAAAATGACGTGTTTTTTCGATTTTCTTTGGTTGATTCGGCAATTATAGTGTAATAATGATAATAATTATCCAGAATTGTATTAATCATAACAATATGAGGATAAAAGTGAGAATAAAGAGAATTTTATACATTTGAAATATTATTAAAATTATTATTATTATTATTATTACTATTATTATATTATATTACTATTATTTATATTATCATTATTCATTCATTATTATTATTATTATTATTATTATTATTATTATTATTATATTATCTTAAGTATTAGATCATTGCAAAAATTCTATTTATCTGTTTAATAAATAAAATAAATAATAATAAAGTATAAGGTATAATAATATAATTGCTAGTGGTTATAAATTGTATTAGTATTATTATTCGTTATTATTATCAATTAATTATTTGTCTTGGTAGTATAATTGCAAAAATAATTATTATAACAGTAATTAATTACAGTAATAAACGATACATAAGATAAGATATAAGATAATTATTATAAAATCGTTTATTATTGTTATTATTATTGTTATTATTATTATTATTGTTGTGGTTATAGTATTATTGCAAAAATATATACTATAACTACAATAATGCAATAATAATGATAACAATTGGGCAATAATGATGATAATAATTGCAAAGAATGCATGATAAGGATGATGATAAGATGATAAGGTGATAATGATGATGATAACGATAATAATGAGGATAACATGATAACGATGATGATAATAAGAGGAATTGTGTCCATATATATATAAAAAGGTATAAGAAAAACATTCCCAAAGTCGAAAAAAGCGGCAAAAGCTTAGCGAAATATAGCCCTTTGAGAGTATACTCCAAAATGACCGTTTTTTTTTATTTCTTTGGTGAATCGGCAATTATTAGGGTAATAATGATAATAATTACCAGAATTGTATATCATAACAATAATGATGATAAAGTGGAGTAAAGAGAATTTTGATAAACATTTGAATATATTAAAATTATTATATTATATTATATTATTTTATTATTATATTATATTATTACTATTATATTATATTATATATTATTATTACTATTACTTAATTATTAGTATCATTGCCAAAAAAAAATCTATTATATCTGTAATAATAACAATAATAATTAATAAGTATAAGTATAATATAAAATGCTAGGGTTCTAATATGTTATTAGATTATTATTGTTATTATTATCATTATTATATTTGTATGGTGTAATATTGCAAAAAAATATTATAACAGTAATAATTACAGTAATAACGATACTAATTAAGATAATGATATAAATAATTATTATAAAATCGTTAGTCTTGTATTATTATTGTTATTTACTAGTATTATTGTTGCGGTTATTAGGTAATATGCAAAAATATCTACTATAACTCCACTGTGCACCTTGCAACTAAATAATGATAAACAATTGCAATAATGATGATAATAAGTGCAATAAAGATGCACAATGATGAGATAATGATGTAATGATATAAAATGATGATGATAACGATAATATATGATGATAATCATGATAACGATGATGATAATAAGAGGAATGTCGTGTTCATATAATAATTAATAAAAAAGATATAAGAAAAACATTCCCAAACGTCGAAAACAAAAGTGGGCAAAATTAGGAAATATGCCTTTTGAGAGTATACTCCAAAATGACGTTTTTCGATTTCTTTGGTGATTTCGGCAAATTTAGGAGTAATAATGATAATAATTACCAGAATTGGTATTAATCATAAACAATAAGATGGATAAAAATGAGAAAAAGTAGAATTTTGATAAATTGAATATTATTAAAAATTATTATTATGTATTATTATTATTATTATTATCATTATTATTATTATTATTATTATTACTATTATCATTATTATTATATTTATTATATTATTATTATATTACTATATCTAATTATTAGTATCATGCCAAAAAATCTAATATATCTGTAATAATAACCAATAATAATAATAAGTATAAGTAAAATAACTAATAATGCTAGTGGTTATAAATTGTTCATTAGTATTATTATTGTTATATTATCATTATATTATTGTAATAATAACAAATAATGATGATAACAAGTGAGAATAAAGAGAATTTTGATAAACATTTGAATATTATTAAAATATATTTTATTATTATTATTATTATTATTATTATTAATTATTACTATTATTTCTTATCATTATTATTATATCTATTACTATTATCTTAATTATTAGTATCATTGCAAAAAATCTATTATATCTGTAAGAATAAACAATAATAATAATAAGTATAAGTATAATATAATAAGGCTAGGGTTATTAATATTGTATTAGTATATTATTGTTATTATTATTCATATTATTACTTGTACGGTAGTATAATTGCAAAAATTATTATTATAACAGTAAATAATTACAGTAATAACGAGTACTAATTAAGATAAAATGATATAAATAATTATATAAAATCGTTATTATTGTTATAGTATTGTATTACTATTATTATTGTTGTGGTTTTTATAGTATTATTGCAAAATAGATAAGTTATAACTCCATAATGAAATTAATAATGATAACAATTGCAATAATTGATGATAATAATGAATAATGATGATACATGATGTGATGATAATGATGGAATTAATGATGAATGATGATGATACCGTAATAAGTGATGATAAATCATGATAACGAGATGATAATAAGCGGAATTGTGTCCATATATAATATAAAAAAGGTATAAGAAAAACATTCCCAAAAGTCAAAAAAGCGCGACAAATCTCTAGACGAAATATAGCCTTTTGAGAGTATACTCCAAAATGACGTTTTTTCGATTTCTTTGGTTGATTTCGGCAATTATTAGGGTAATAATGAGAAATAATTAACCAGAATTGATTAAGCATAACATAAATGATGAGAAAAGTGAGATAAAGAGAATATTGATAACATTTGAATATTATTAAAATTATATATGATTATTATTAGATTATTATTATTATTATTATTATTATTTATTATTATATTATTATTATTACTTTATCTTAATTATTAGTATCATTGCCAAAAAAATCTATATATCTGTAATAATAACAATAATAAATAATAAGTATAAGTATAATAATTAATAATGCTAGTTGTGATAATATTGTATTAGTAATTATATTGTTATTATATCATCTTTATTATTTGTACTGGTCAGTATAATTGCCAAAAATAATAGTATTAACGTAATACTACAGTCAGTAAGACGATACTAATTAAGATAATGATATAATTAATTATTATAAAATCGTTATTATTGTTATTATTATTGTTATTACTATTATTATTGTTGTGGGTATTAGTTTATTGCAAAAATATATACTATAACTCAATAATTGCCCATAATAGTGATAACAAATTGCAATAAATGATGATAATAATTGCAATAATGATGATAATGATGATGATAATGGATGATAATGATGATAATGATGATAATATGATGATAACGATAATAATGATGATAATCATGATAAACGAGATGATAATAAGATGGAATTGTGTCCATATCATAATATAAAAAAGGTATAGAAAAAACATTCCAAAAGTCGAGAAAGCGGCCAAAATCTAAGCGAAATATAGCACTTTTGAGAGTATATCCAAAAGCGTTATTTTCGATTTTTTGGTGATTTCGGCAATTATTAGGGTAATAAGATAATAAATTACCGAAATTGTATTAATCTTCAACCAATAATGATGATTAAAAATGTGAGAATAAAGAGGAATTTTGATAACATTTGAATATTATTAAATGATATTATTCTTATTATATTATTATTATTATTATTATTTTATTATTATTAGTATTTATTATTATTATTATTATTATTATTACTATTATCTTAATAGTAGTATCATTGCCAAAAAAATCTATTGAATCTTAATAATAACAATAATAATAATAAGATAAGTATAATAATAATAATCGCTAGTGGTTATAATATTGTCGTAGTAGTATTATTGTTATTATTTATCATTAGTATATTTGTACTAGTAGTATAATTGCAAAAATTAATATTATAACAGAAATAATTACAGATAAACGATACTAATTAAGATAATGATATAAATAATTATTATAAACGTTTTATATTGTTATTATTATTGTATTACTATTTTATTGTTGTGGATAATTAGGATTATTGACATAAAAATATATACTATAACTCCAATAATTGCAATACTAAATGATAACAATTGCATAATGATGATAATAATGCAATAATGATGATAATGATGATGATATGATGATAATGATGATAATGATGATAATGTGATGATAACGATAATAATGTGATATTATGATAACATTGATGATAAATAAGAGGAGTTGTTGCCATATATAATTATAAAAAAAGTTAGAAAAAACATTCCAAAGTCGAAAAAAGCTGGCAACCAAAAAATCTTAGCGAAAATATAGCCTTTGAGAGTACACTCTAAAATGACGTTTTCGATTCTTTGGTGATTTCGTCACTTATTAGTGTTAATAATGATAATAATTACCAGTATTGTATTAATCATAACAATAATGATGATAAAAGTGAGAATAAAGAGAATTTTGATAACATTTGACTATTATTAAAATTATTATTATTATTATTATTATTATTATGATTATTATTATTACTATTATATTATTATTATTATTATTATTATTATTATTATTATTATTATTATTATTATTATTATTACTATTATCTTAATTATGAGTATCATTGCCAAAAAAATCCTATTATATCTGTAATAATAACAACTATAATAATAAGTATAAGTATATAATAATAATGCTAGTGGTCTATAAATATTGTTATTAGTATTATTATTGTTATTATTATAATTAGTAGTATTTGTACTGGTAGTATAATTGCAAAAATAATTATTATAACAGTAATAATTACAGGAATAACGATACTAATTAAGATAATGATATAAATAATTATTATAAAATCGTTATTATTGTTATTATTATTGTTATTACTATTATTATTGTTGTGGTTATTAGATTATTGCAAAAACTATACTATAACTCCAATAATTGCAACAATAAATGATAACAATTGCAATAATGATGATAATAAATTGCAATAATGATGATATATGATGACTGATAATGATGATAATGATTGATAATGTGATGAAAACGATAATAATGATGATAATCATGATAACGATGAGGATAATAAGAGGAATGATGTCCAGATAAATATAAAAGGTATAAGAAAAAACATTCCAAAAGTCGAAAAAGCGGCAAAATTTAGCGAAATATGCCTTTGAGGAGTATACTCGAAAATGCGCGTTTTTTTCGATTTCTTTGGTGATTTCGGCAATTATTAGGGTATAATGATAATAATTACCAGACATTGTATTAATCATAACAATATGATGATAAAAGTGAGAATAAAGAGAATTTTGTAACATTTGAATAATATAAAATTCTATTATTAGGGATTATTATTATTATTATGATTATTTTATTATTATTATTATTATTAATTATTATTATTATATTATTCTAATTTTTAGTATCATTGCCAAAAAAAAATACTATATATCTGTAATAAGAACCAATAATAATAATAAGTATAAGTATAATAATAATAATGATAGTGGTTATAATATTGTATAGTATTATTATTGTTATTATATAATTATTACCTATTTGTACTGGTAGTATAATTGCAAAAAATAATTAAACAGTAATAATTACAGTAATAACGATACTAATTCAGATAATGATATAAATAATTATTATTAAAATCGTATTATGTTATTATTATTGTTATTAGATATTTATTATTGTTGTGGTATAGGTATTATTGCAAAAATATATACTATAACTCCACATAATTGCATAATAATCATAACAATTGCAATAATGATGATAATAATTGCACTAATGATGGATAAGGATGATGATAATGTGTAATGATGATAATGATGATTGATAACGATAATAAGATGATAATCATATACCGATGATGATAATAAGAGGAGTTGTGTCCATATAGAATAAAACAAAGGTATAAGACAAACATTCCCAAAATGTCGACAAAAAGCGCAAAATCGAGCGAAATTAGCCCTTTGAGAGTATACTCCAAAATGACGTTTTTCGATTTCTTTGGTGATTTAGGCAATATTAGGGTAATAATGATAATAATACCAGAAGTGTATTAATCATAACAATAATGATGATAAAGTGAGAATAAAGAGAATGTTGATAACATTTGAGTATTATTAAAATTATATATATTATTATTATTATTATATTATTATATTCTTATTATTATTATAATTACATTTCTTAATTATTAAGTTATCATTGCCAAAAATTATTATATCTGTAATAATAAAATAATAATAATAAGCTATAAGTATAATATAATAAGGCTAGGGTTATAATAGGTTATAGTATTATATTGTTATTATTATCATTATTATTATTTGTACTTGGTAGTAATAATTGCAAAAAAATAATTATTATAACAGTAATAATTACAGTAATAACGAATATAATTAGATAATGATATAAATAATTATTATAAAATAGTTATTATTGTATTAATATTGTTATTACCTATTAGCATTGTTGTGGTATGTAGTATTATTGCATAAATATATTCTATTGTAGTGACCCATAACTAGCCAAGTAGCGCCGGAGCACTGGGAATGCCTGAGTATCCCCTGAAGAAGGCCCGACCGACTTGCCCGCGCAAACAGCACGGGGAACGATGCATCTTTCCTTCATACTTTTTTAATATTTATTTTTAATTAGTTATATATATATATATGATTTTTGTCGTGTACTTTATCCGCATTTTAATGGAACCATAGCCCATTTATTTAAACAGTTTTTATATGCAACTCTTTTAAAGCCGGGTAAAAGCTTGACTACTTTCTTTCAGCTATGATGAAAAATTTTAACTTGTTCAAATGCTATGTTTATAGGGATAGGGATTTGTAACCCCGTGATTAGCAAGAAAGCTATCTTTCTTCGGCAAAACCTCCCACGCCATCTGGGAGAGAGACCGAAAGTAGTTCTTTCCCCGGGGGCTAGTTACTAGCCCACTAATAAAATCCTTGCGGGGGTCTGTTTAATTACCCCGGGAAAACTGGGGGGGGGTGGGGCCACTCGTTTTTTTTAAAATTTTTTTTGATGAAAACACCCTTTTTTAAAAACCAGCAGCAAAAACAATAAGTCTGTGCCACAAAGTTCCCCGGGGAGCCCGGGCCTTCGTCTCGTAGGCATTATTGCTTCTGAGTTCGAAAGTAAATAAATTTTAAAGTAAAACCCTGTAATTACAGAAATTATTGTGTTTTGCCACCCCTTCGGCTCTAGTTTGAGGTGCACGGGGCACAGTAGTCGTAGTCAGCACCCCACCTCAGACCCGCGCTCCTTCAAACCAGGGTACCCCTTTGGGGCTTTGCCCCCGGGGTAGGGAGGCCCAGTAGTTGGGGCCCCTTTGGGCGCATTTTTTTCTTTGCTAAATTTTTCCTTTTAAATGGACTTTCCTGAGCTACCGGATTTCCCTCGTGAACTCCCGTTTCGCTTGGGGGGGGGCTTACTTACCTCCTTCCCTAGCAATTTTGCGGTGGGGAAGTGCCCCAACATAACTCAACCCCTCGCTGGGGTACGGGAAAACCAACCACCTTCCACTGGGGGGAAAGGGGACGAAAACTGATTTCTCTTTTAGCTTTTGCAAAGGGTTTGCCCAAAATTTTAAGAGCCTTTACCCCTTCGGAAAAAATTTTTAGACAAGGGGCGGCCCGGGGCCCGATCCCAGGTAATGATCCCCCGGCTACCCCCTTCCCCTCCTCAAGGGGAGGGGCGACTCATGACCGTCCTAGAAAAATTCGACACTGATAAATGGAACCCTTACAAATGAAAAACCTAGAAACCATTTTTCAAAATCCCCCCCGAGAATGCAGGGTTTCCAAATGTAAAATGCGTGAATGAAAATCATCGCTTTAACGTAAAAACCCCTTTATCTCCAAAAGGCCCTTGATGGTAAAAGGGGGCGGCGATTTTTTTTTTAAAAAAATTGCGAGAGGGAAAGCCTCCTTTTTAAAAGTACAATCAAACCCCCAGATTAAGGTTTTACTTAACTGACGAAAAATTCTGACTTCGAGTTAAGTAACTTTTCCTTTTGGCCCCCAAAACCTGAAAGGGAGAAATCTTTCCAGGTTTTGAGACGATGGAAAAAAAGTAAATTCTTGAGACATGAAGGACCAAGACTTTGGGGAAGTTCATTGTATGCCCAAAAGGAGGGGAATAGCGAACAAAAACGGGCTGTTTTTTTTTGGCCTTTTGCCTTAAAAAAAATCCCGAGTATGTAAACGTCGGTTTGAACGGTGCAAGTAAGCCCTTACCCCCAAAAGCCAATGCATTGTAAAATGAAAAAATTCGGACACACCCTCATTAAGATGTATTGAAAAGACCGGAAAATTTGTTTCCGGGAAATGTGCTGAACCCCTGACCCATCATTTGTACTAGCCAAATCCCAAATGTGCTAACTGTGGGGTCCCCATCATCAGGTCTGCAAATGCAGCCCCAAAGGAGCTGAGACTTTGGGCATATATGAGAAAACATAAAAGTTGTTATACTGAAGCTAAGAGGAAAGTGGAAAGTTTGACACACAAACCCGTACTTCCTATGCTGAAGCAGTAATAACTCACCCCTAGTGCAAGTAATGTCATAAAACTTGCACCCAAGGAAAAGGGAAAAATTGCTGCTTAAACAAAGGGTTAAAGTTTAAATATTAAAGTTTTCATTTGACCAAAATTGGGTTTGATCAAATGACGCATAAACCAGTCTAAACATATAAGGGGATGATACTGAATCCAGTCCGGAGCGCACCTTCCCTCCGGGCTACCCCTGTGGGACTTGTCGGGCTCGCGGGGCTTTCGTGAAAAACAGATCCAATCTGTCAGTCGTCTCCCTCGCCGGAGGTGGGGAATGGGGCTTCTGTCTCCAAACACCCGAGATTATATAATTAATATATTTTTATATATATAATATATAATTATATATATATATATATATATATTATATTATATTATATATTTTATATAATAATTAAAATATAATATATAATATAATATAAATATATATATAATATATATAATATATATATATTATTATATATATATTATATATATATATATATAATATAATTATTTTTAATTAAAATTTTAAAATTTATTTTAAAAAAATATTATATATATATATATATATAATTATATTATTTTATATATAAAATTTATATATATATATTATATATTACTCTGGGGAGGGTTTTGGAGACAGAACCCTCCATGTCCTGCACCCCCTGGCAGGGAGACGACTGACGTTTGCGATCTCTTCTCTCAGAGAAGCCGATCGGGCCAGACGAAGTCCTCACAGGAGACCCGGAGGGGAAAGGTGCGCCCCGGACTGTGATTCGTATCATCCTCCTTATGATTTTTAGACTGGTTGAGCAGTCTTTGATAACCCAAATTTGGGTCAAATGAAAAACTTTAATTTTTAAATTTTTTAAACCGTTTGTTTAATTTCCCAAAATTTCCCTTTATCCTTGGCTGCAAGCTTTTTGACTGACATTATTTGCACGGGGGTGATGTTAGTTATGCTTCGCGGGAAATTCGGGTTTGGTAAAACTTTCCACTTCCTTTTAGTTTCAGTATAACTACTTCTGTTTTCTCAATATCCAAATGTCTCAGTCTCCTTCTTCGGGATGCTGCTTTCAGCAACCCCGACTGATGGGGACCTCCACATTAGCACATTTGGAGATTTGGCATACAAGTGTGGGTAGGGGCTTCGCACATTTCCGGCAAAAAAATTTTCTCGATCTTTATCAATACATTTAATGAGGGTGCCCGAATTTTTGCTCTATTACAATGCATTGGTTTTTGGACAAAAGGGTTTTACTTCACACTTTTCATAACCGACGTTGACATACTCTGGGATTTTGTTTTAAGGAAAAGGTAAAAAAAACAAGTCCTTTTTCGTTCGCATTTTCCCCGTCCTTCTTGGCATACAATGAACGCCCACTACGTCTTGGTCCTTCATGCTCCAAAAATTTTTCATTTTTTCCCATCGTCCTCAAACCCCGTAAAAGTTTCTCCCTTACGGTATTTGGGCCAATAGGAATAGTTACTTTAATGAAGATCATAATTTGCGTCAGTTTAAATAAACCTTAATTGGGAGTTGTATTGTACTTTAACAAGGAGGCTTCCATCCGAAATTTTTTGAAAAAACAAAATGCCGCCACTTGACCATAAAGGGACTTTTTGAGATAGGGGTTCACTTTTAAAAGCGATTGATTTTCATTCACCCTTTTTTCTTCGCGAACCGGCTTCTCGGGGGGGTTTTTAAAGGTCTTCTAGGTTTGTCATTATAAGGGTTCCCTTGATCAGTGTCGAATTTTTCTTAGGACGGGCTGAGTCGCCCCCTCCTTGAGGAGGGGGAAGGGGAGCCCGGGGGATTTCATCCCGGGTATCGGACCCGGTCCGACCCTTGTCTAAAATTTTTTCCGAAGGGGTCAAAGGGTCTTAAATTTTTGGGATCAAAACCATCAGCAAAAAGCTAAGAGTAAATCATTTTTTTGCCTCACCCCCCCCGGGAAGCCCGGGGTTTCGTTTTTCCTCCACAGCGAGGGATTGATTTGTGTGGGGGGACTTCCCTACCGCCAACTTGCCAGGCGAAGGACGGAAGTAGATGCCCACCCCCCAAACGAATACGGGAGTTCACGAGGTCCGGGAGGCCCCAGGGAAATCCATTAAAAGGAAAATTTAGACAAAGAAAAAGTGCGCCCAAAGGGCGCCCCAGACTACTGGGCCTCCCCACCCCGGGGGCAAAGCCCAAAGGCTACCCTGGATAGAAAGAGCTGCGGTCTAGGGGGGGTGTGACTACGACTACTGAGCCTCGTGTCCCTCAAATCTAGACACTGAAGGTGCTGGCAAAGCCAAAGTTTTGAAAACAGGATTTTTCTTTTAAATTTTTTTCTTTACAAATCAGAAGCAATAAAGCCCACGGACGAGGCCCCGGGGTCCAGGGGAAAATTTTTGGGGACAAAATTTTTTGTTTTTTGCGCGCTTAAACAAGGTGTGTTTTCATCAAAAAATTTAAAAAAAGATGGCCTACCCCCCTCGTTCCCGGCTATTATAGCAGACCCCAGCAAGGGTTTTAAATTTGTGGGCTAGTAAATAGCCCGGGAACGAACTTTTCGGGCTCTCTCCCTAATGGGGTGGAGGTTCCGCCGAAAAAGATAGCTTTCTTTTCAAACACGGGTTTTCAAAACCTACCCTATAAAAATAGATTTGAACAAAATTAAAAAGTTTTAATCAAGCTAAAAGAAAATTAGGCAACTTTACCCCGGCTTTAAAAAATGATATAAAATTTAAAGAAAAAAGGGTATGGTTCCATTAAAAACAAGGTAAAGTACACGACAAAATCATTATATATATAAACTAAAAAAAAAAATAAAAAAAGTTGAAGGAAAGGATCGTCCCGTGCGTTTGCGCGGGCAAGTGGCCCTTTTTCAGGGGAGAATCGGCATTTTCCCGTGCTCCCCGGGGCTACTTGGGTAGGTATGGGTCATACAATAGTATTTTTTTGCAATAATACTAAAAACCCAAAAATATAATGTAAAAACAATATTTAAAAACAATAATAACTATTTTATAATAAATTTTTTATATCATTTTCTTAAATTTTTCGTTATTTCGTAATTATTATGTTATAAAATTATTTTTGCAATTATCACCATACAAAATATAATATAAAAATAACAATAATAAAACTATAAAAATATTATAACCCTAGCATTTTTATTTTTATACTTTTTCTTATTATTTTTATTGTTATTATTAAAGATATAATAGATTTTTTTTGGGGAAGATACTAATAATTAAGATAAAAGTAATAATAATATAATTAATAATAAAATAAAAATAATAATAAAAATAATAAAAATAATTTTAATAAATTTAAATGTTATCAAAATTCTCTTTATTCTCACTTTTATCATCATTTTTGTTATGTTAATACAAATTTGGTAATTATTATCTTATTACCTAATAATTGCCGAAATCCCAAAGAAATCGAAAACGTCATTTTTGGGGAACTCTCAAAAGGGTATATTTCCCCCCGATTTTGCCGCTTTTTCGATTTTGGGGAATTTTTTTTTATCCTTTTTTCTATTATATATGAACAATTCCTCATTTCTCATCGTTATCAGATTATCATTATTATCGTTATCATCATCATTTCACATTTCATCTTTTCATCATCATTATCATCATTATTTAATATTTTCATCATTATTTCAAATTTTTATCTTTTTCAAAAAAAAAAAAAAAAAAAAAAAAAACCAAAAAAAAAAAAAATGTAAAAACAAAAAATAAAACAATAAAAAAACTATTTATAAAAAAAAATAAAATTATTTTATATTTATCTTAATTTGTATCGTTATTACTGTAATTTTTACTGTTTATTATTTTTGCAATTATATACCAGTACAAAAAATAATAAAATAATAATAAAAAAATAATACTAATAAAAATATTATAACCACTAGCTTTTATTTTTAACTTATCTTATTATTATTTTGTTTTATTCGATAATAGATTTTTTGGCAATGATACTAATAATTAAATAAAAGAAAATAAAAATAAAATAAAAATAAAAATAATAATAATAATAATAAAAAATAATAATAATAATAATAATAAATTTTAATAATTTCAAAAGTTTTCAAAATTCTCTTTATTCTCACTTTTTTCACATTTTTGTAGATTAATACAATTCTGGTAATTATTTTCATTATTACCCTAATAATTTCCGAAATCCCAAAAAAATCGAAAAAAAAGTCATTTTTTGATATACTCTCAAAAGGTAATTTCCTAAATTTTGCCGCTTTTTCGACTTTTTTGGGAAAGTTTTTTTAACCTTTTTTTTTTTATATATGGACACAATTCCTCTTTTTATCATCATCGTTATCATGTTATATATTTTTTTCGTTATCTCATCATTATCATATTTTCATCATTTCTATCATTATCATATTATTGCAATTTTTACTCATTATTGCAATTGTTATCATTTTTTGCAATTATTGGAGTTTTAGTATAATTTTTGCAATAATACTAATAACCCCCAAAAATAATATGTAATAACAATAATAAAAAACAAAAAACGATTTTTTAATAATTATTTTTTCATTATCTTAAATTTGTATCGTTATTACGTAATTATTACTGTTTAATAATTATTTTTTCAATTATACACCAGACAAATAAAATAATGATAAAAATAACAATAAAAATACTAAAACAAAATATAACCCTGCATTATTTTTATATACTTTTACTTATTATTTTATTGTTATTTTTACAGATTAATAGATTTTTTGGCAAAGAAAAAATTTAAAATAATAGTAAAAATAATAAAAATTAAAAATAAAAATAAAATATAAAATAATAAAAATAATAAATGTAATAATAATAAAAAAATAAAATAAATAATAATAAAATTTTAAAAATATCAATGTTTCAAATTCTCTTTTTTTCACTTTCTCATTATTGTTTGATTAATCAATTCGGTAAATTTTTATCATTATTTCACTAAAAAATTGCCGAAATCACCAAAGAAATCGAAAAAAAGTCATTTTTGGTATCTCTCAAAAGGTATATTTCGCAGATTTTTCCCCTTTTTGATTTTTGGGGAAATTTTTTTTTAACCTTTTTTTATATTTTAAATTGGGCACAATTCCTCTTATTACATCAATTTTATCTAATTTTATCATTTTTATCGTTATCATCACATTTTCATCTTTCTCTTACACATTTATCTCATTATCACATTATTGCAAATTTTTATCATCTTATTGCAATTGTTATATTATTATTGCAATTATTTGGGGTTATAGTATATATTTTTTCAATAATTAATTACCACAACAATAATAAAAAGTAATAAAATAATAATAACAATAAACGTTTTATAATAAATTTTTTATATCATTATCTTAATTGTTTCGTTTTACTGTAATTTTTACGTTTTAAAAATTTTTTTCAATTATATACTAGTACAAAAATAATAATGATAATAAAAACAATAATAAAACTATAACAATATTATAACCACTAGCATTATTTTTTATTATACTTATATTATTATTTTATTGTTATTATTACAGATATAAAAATTTTTTGGGGAATGTACTAAAAATAAAATAATAGTAATAAAATAATAAATAAAAATAAAAATAATAAAAATAAAAATAATAATAATTAAATAATAATAATAATGATAAAATTTTAATAAAATTCAAATGTTATTTAAAATTTTCTTTATTCTCACTTTTTTCTCATTATTGTTATGATTAAAACAATTTGGTAATTATTTCATTTTACCCAAAATTGCCGAAATCACCAAAGAAAAGAAAAAAGTCATTTTGGATATACTCTCAAAAACTATATTTTGTAGATTTTGGCTTTTTCGACTTTTGGGAAGTTTTTTATACCTTTTTTTTTTAAAAGGTTTTTTAAAATATCGGAACACAATTTTTTTTCCTCTATTAAACAAACATCTTATCTTTATTTATCATTTTATTAGCTTTTTTCATCAATTCAATTTTTTTTAAAATTCAAATT
>NW_023640800.1:0-11009 GCF_015228065.2 Penaeus monodon | reverse complement strand
AAAAAAAAAGATAAAAAAAAAAGGGGTTTTTTAAAAAAAAATTTTTTTTTAAAAAAATTTAATTTTAAATTTTTTTAAAAATAATAATTTTTAATAAAATTTTAATAATTTTTTAATAAATAATTTTTAATATTTTAATTTTTAAAATTAATTTTTTAAAAATTTTTTTTAAAAATTTAAAAAAAAAAATGAAAAAAATTTTTTTTTTTTTTTTTTTTTTTTTTTTTTTTTTTTTTTTTTTTTTTTTTTTTTTTATAATAAATTAATAAAATAATAAAAATAAATAATAATATAATATATCAATTATAAAATTTAATTATAATAATATTTATATATCAATCTGTATATTTCTTATTCCCTAATATTATTGAATCACAAAATTTCGAAAAAACGTATTATGTTTTTACTCTAAAAGTGCAAATATTTCCAAAATTGCCGCAAAATTCATTTTGGGTATTTTCATACTTTTATATTTATAGGAAATTTTTTTCCTCATTTTCGACTTTGAATTTTTTTCTTATATCATCATTTTATTATATATAGATCACATCCTCTTATTATCATCATCTTATTGCAATCTTATTATCATCTTTATCATTGTTATCATTATTATGCATTATATCATCATATATATTTTTGCAATAATACAATTATCCAATGTATCATTATTATACATTAATTGGAGTAATAATTATTTTATAATTTTTAATAACCATATCAATAAAAATCGTTATTAATAATTAATAATTAAATAATTATTTTTAATAATAATAAATTTAATAATATTAATTAGTATTTATACTAATATACAATTTTAAATAATTATTTTTCAATTATACTTCCATTACAATTAATATTGATATTATTAACAATAATAATTTAATAGGCAATTATTATAATAACTAAGATATTATATTAATACTTATACTTATTAATAATTATTTATTATTAAAAATAATAATAATTTTAATATACTAATATTAAGATAATATAATGTTAATAATTCTCTTATATTCAATTTTAATCATCTTTAAATTGATTAATATTAATAACAATAATAGAAATAATATAATAATAAATAATTTGCAAATCCCAAAGAATCGAAAACGTCATTTGGTATACCCAAAGCTATATCGCTAGATTCCTTTTCGACTAAGTTTTCTTTCCTTTTTTTATATTATATCAGTCAATTGTTATGTTCATCATTTCTGTATTATTATCATTATTACCCGCTTAATAATCTCAATTAAAAATTAACATCTCATTTAATCTCAAAAGGCAATTTTTTCCAATTTTGCCATTTTTCGATTTTTGGAATTTTTCTTTACTTTTTATATTATATATGCAAATACTATTACCATCAATATCATGAATTATCAATCATTAATATATTACATTTATTATCATTCATTTATCATCATTATCTCAGTAGTATCATCATTATGTCAATTATTACTCTCATTATTTATTGTTATCATTATTTCCCAATTAAATTATATAATAATTTTTCAATAATACTAAACAAACAATAATATAGTATAACATAATATTAAATTATAACTATTTTATATATTATTTATTATAATTTTTGGCAATATACTATAATTAAATGTAATAATATAATAATAATATATAATTATAAAATAATAATAATATAAATAATAATAATAATAATAATAAAATAATTTAATAATATTCAAATGTTATCAAAATTCTCTTTATCTCACTTTTATCATCATTATTGTTATGATTAATACAATTCTGGTAATTATTATCCTTATTACCCTAATAATTGCCGAAATCACCAAGAAATCGAAAAAAACGTCATTTTGGAGTATACTCTCAAAAGGCTATATTTCGCTAGATTTTGCCGCTTTTTCGATTTTTTGGGAATGTTTTTCTTATACCTTTTTATATTATATATGGACTCAATTCCTCTTTTTATCATCATCGTTATCATGTTTATCATCATTATTATCGTTATCATCATCATTATCATCATTATCATCATTATCTTCATCATTATCATCATTATTGCATGTATTATCATCATTATTGCAATTGTTATCATTATTATTGCAATTATTGGAGTTATAGTATATATTTTTGCAATAATACTATAACCACAACAATAATAATAGTAATACAATATAATAACAATATAACGATTTTATAATAATTATTTATATCATTATCTTAATTAGAAATCGTTATTACTGTAATTATTACTGTTATAATATTATTTTTGCAATTATACTACCAGTACAAATAATAATAATGATAATAATAACAATAATAATACTAATAACAATATTATACACTCATTATTAATTTTATACTTATCTTATTATTATTATTGTTGATTATACGTATATAGATTTTTTGGCAATAATACTAATAACTTAACATAATATAATATAAAATAATAAAATAATAAATATAATAATATAATATATTAATATATTTATATTAATTATACGTAATAATTTTTTTAATAATATTCAATGTTACAAAATTCTCTTTATTCTCACTTTTATACATCATATTAGTTATATTAATACATTCTGGTAATTATTATCATTATTACCCTATATTAATTGCCGAATCATCAAGAAATCAAAAAACTTCATTTTGGAGTATACTCTCAAAAGTATATTATAACTAGATTTTCTATTAATATCGACTTATGAATTTTTAATAACTTTTTATATATATATGGACACAATTCCTTTATTATATATTCAATTATCATATATCATCTTTATCGTTATCATCATTTTTATATAATCAATTTCAATATTATCATATTATTATAATTCAATATCATTATTGCAATGATATCATTATTTATTCAATTAATTGGTTATATTTATATTTTCGCAATATCTAATTTCGAACATATTATATACTATATTATATAATAAAACGATTTTTATAATTATTTATATCATTATCTTAATTATATCGTTATACGTAATTATTACGTATAATCATATTTTTGCAATTATATACTTATGTAAATTAATATATAATATACAATATATATTTATTATATTATAACACTAGCATTTTTATTATACTTATACTATATTAATTATTGTATAATTAATACAATAATAGATTTTTGAATAATACTATATTAAGTATAATATATAATTTAATATAATAATATATTATAATAATATTTAATTATAATACATAAATAATAATAATATATAATTAATAATATATAAATTTATCAAAATTCTCTTTATTCTCTATTTTATTCACATTATTGTTTATTTATACAATTACTGTAATATATATTATTACTAATAATTGCGAATAACAAAGAAATCAAAATAATAATTATTGGATATACTCTATAAGTATATTTAGCTAGATTTTGCGCTATTTACACTTTTGAATGTTTATTTATAATTTTTTATATTATATATACATCAATTTCTGTTATATAATACATTCTATATTATTATCATTATTATCGTTATCATCTCATTATCATCATATATCATATAATCATCATTTTCATTATTGCAATTATTATCATCATTTGCAATTTTATCATTATATTCAATTGTGAAGTTATACTTATATTTTTGATAATATAATAACCACAACAATATATAGTAATACATAATATAACATTAATACGATTTTTAATCATCTTATTCATATCATTCTATTATCTATCTTATCATAATTATTACGTTATATATATTTTGCAATTATACTACATCAAATTATAATAATATATAATAACAATAATACTAATAATACAATATTATAATCACTAGCATTATTATTATTATACTTATACTTATTATTATTATTGTTATTATTACAGATAATATAGATTTTTTGGCAATTATACTAAAAATTTAAAGATAATAGTAATAATAATAATAATAATAATAATAATTATAATAATAACAATAATAATAATAAAAAATAATAAAAATTTAATAATAATAATATTAATAATATTCAAATGTTATCAAAATTCTCTTTATTCTCACTTTTTATCATCATTATTGTATATGATAAATTTGTAATTATTATCATTAATTCCCCTAATAATTGCCGAAATCACCAAAGAAATCGAAAAAACGTCTGTTGTGTGTGTATACTCTCCAAAAGGCTTAGTTTCGCTAGATTTTGCCGGAGTTTTTCGACTTTGGAATGTTTTTCTTATACCTTTTTTATATATATATGGACACATTCCTGCTTATTATCATCATTATTGGATTATCATCATTATTATTTATCATATATATCATAATCATCATTATCATCAATCATTATCATCATTATTGCAATTTTATATATTATTAATTTTATCATATTATTCATATTGATTATATATATTATTTTATAATAATTATAAATCACATAATATAGTAATAAAATAATAATAAATAATAATTTAAAATATAAAATACAATAATAATATAATAATAATTAATAATATAATAATAATCAATAATAATAAAATAATTCAAAATAAAATAATATTTGATAATTCAAAGTTATTAATTTTAATCTCGTTTTATCATATTTGAATTTATACATTCTGTTTATATATCAAATATTTGCGAAACAATCTGTATATCATTTCTGATTTGCCTCTAGATTTTCGATTTTGCATTATCCTTTTATATATTCATATATATTCCTTTATTATTATTATCATATATCAATTTTTTTATTCATCATTATCATATTATCTCATTATATCTTATCATCATTTATATATTATCATCATTATCATATATATAATATTCAATTATTACATTTATAATTTTTTATTATTATTTAATCATAATATTATAGTAATATATTTAAATAATTATTAATTAACTATATAAAATAATTAATAATAACAATCATAACGATTTATAATAAATTTATTTATATCATTATCCTTAATTAGTATCGTATTTACTGTAATTATTAACTGTTATAATAATGATTTTTGCCAACTATACTCCCAGTACAAATATAATAAGATAATAAATAACAATTAATAATGCTAATAACAATAGTATAACCACTAGCATATTATTATGATACTTATACTATTATTTAGTAGTGTTATTATTACAGATATAATAGATTTTTGGGGCAATTTATACTAATAATTCAAGATAATTAGTACTAATAATAATAATAATAATAAGAATAATAATAATAATAATTAATAATAATAATAATTAGTTACTAATAATAATAATGATAATATAATAATAATAATTTTAATAATATTCAAATGTATCAAATTCTCTTATTCTCACTTGTATCATCTGATTGTATGATAATACAATTCTGGTAACTATGTTATCATTAGGAACCCTAATAATTTGCCGAAATCACCCAAAGAAATCGAAAAAAAACCGTCATTTTGGAGGTATACCGATCAAAAGGCTATATTCGCTAGATTTTGCCGATTTTTCGACTTTGGGAATGTTTGGCTTATAACTTTTTTAATTAATATGGAAACAATTCTCTTATCTATCATGCATCGTTATCATGTGATATATCATTATTATCGTTTATCATCATATTATCATATTATCATCATTATCATCATCATTATCATCATATTGCAATTCTTAGCATCATTATTGCAATTGTATCATTTATTATTGCAATTATTGGAGTTCTAGTATATTCTCTTTTTTGCAATAATACTAATAACCACAACAATAATAATAGTTAATAACATAATAATAACAATAATAACGATTTTATAATAATTATTTATTTATCTTATCTTAATTTAAGTATCGTTTATTACTGTAAGTATTACTGTTAATAATAATTATTTTTTGATGATACTCCAGTACAGATAATAAGAATGATAAATAACAATTAATTAATGCTATAACAATATTATAACCACTAGCAGTATTATTATTATACTTATACTTATTATTATTATTTTTATTATTATTACCAGATATAATAGATTTTTTTTGGCCATATACTAATAATTAAGGATAATAGTAAATAATTAATAATAATACTAATAATAAAATTAATAATAATAAAGAATAATAATAATAAATGATAATAATAATAATAATAATTTTAATAATAATTCAACTGTTATCAAAATTCTCTTTATTCTCACTTTTATCATCATTATTGTTATGATTAATACAATTCTGTAATTATTACATTTATTACCCTAATAATTGCCGAAATCACCAAGAAATCGAAAAAAGCATTTTGGAGTATACTCTCAAAAAGGCCTATTTCGCTAGATTTTGCCGCTCTTTTTCGGACTTTGGGAATGTTTTTCTTATAACTTTTTTATATGATATATGGACAAATTCCTTTATTATCATCATCGTTCTCATGATATCATCAATTATCGTTATCTCATCATTATCATCATTACATCATTTATTCATCATCATTATCCATCATTATTGCAATTATTATCATCCATTATTGCAATGCATCATTATTATTGCAATATTGAGTTATAGTATACTATTTTGCAATAATACTAATAACCACAACAATAATAATAGTAATACACAATAATAATAACAATAATAACGAGTGTTATAATAATTATTTATATCATATCTTAATTAGTATCGTTATTACTGTAATATTCCTGTTATAATAATTATTTTTGAATTATCACTACCAGTACAAATAATAATATGATAATAATAACAATAATAATGTAATAACAATATTATAACCACTAGCCTATTATTAGTATACTTATTACTTATTATTATATTGTTATTATTACAGATATATAGATTTTTTGGCAATTTATACTAATAATTAAGATAATAGTAATAATAATAATAATAATAATAATAATAATAAATAATATAATAATAATAATAATAATATAATATATAATAATACTAATAATATTTTAATAATATTCAACATGTTATCAAAAATTTCTTTATTCACTTTTATCACATTAGTTATGATTAATACAATTCTGGTAAATATTATATTATTACCCTAATAATTGCCGAAATCACAAAGAATGCAAAAACGTCATTTTGGAGTATACTCTCATAAGGCTAATATACCTAGATTTTGCCGCTTTTCGAATTTTGGGAATGTTTTACTTATACTTTTTTATATTATAATATGGACAACAATTCCTGTTTTAATTATCAATTCTATCATATTATCATATTCATTATTATGTATCATCATCATTATCATCATTATCATCATTATCATCATCATTATCATCATTATGCAATTTTTTATCATCATATTGCAATTGTTATCATTATATTGCAATTTATGGAGTTATAGTATAATTTTTGCAATAATACTATAACCACAACAATAATAATAGTAATAACAATAATAATAACATAATAACGATTTTATAATTATTATTTTATATCATTATCTTAATTAGTATCGTTATTACAGTAATTATTACTGTTATAATAATTATTTTGCAATTATACTACCAGTACAAATAATAATAATGATGATAATAACAATAATAATACTAATAACAATATTATAATCACTAGCATTATCTTATTATACTTATACTTATTATTATTATTGTTATTATTCAGATATAATAGATTTTTGGCAATAATACTAATAATGTAAGATAATAGTAATAAAATAATAATAATTAATAACAATAAATAATAATAATAATCATAAAATAATAATAATAATAATAATAATAAATAATAACATAATAATTTTTAATAATATTAAATGTATCAAAATTCTCTTTATGCTCACTTTTATCAGCATTTATTGTTATGATTAATTACACTGCTGGTAAATATTATCATTATTACCCTAATAATTGCCGAAATCACCAAAGAAATCCCCCCCCCGTGTGAAAAAATACGTCATTGGAGATATACTCTCATAAGGCTATATTTCGCTAGATATTTGCCGCTTTTCGACTTTTGGGAATGTTTTCTTATACCTTTTTTGTTTATATTATATATGGACACAATTCTGTTATTATCATCAATCATTATCAGATCTAATCATTATTATCGTGTATCATCATCATTATCATCATTATCATACATTATCTCATCATTATCATCATTATGCAATTATTATCATCATTATTGCAATTGTTATTCATATATTGCAATAGTTGGCGTTATAGTATATATTTTTGCAATAAATACTAAAACCACAAACAATAATACTAGTAATAACAATAATAATAACAATAATAACGATTTTATAATTATTATTTATATCATTATCTTAATTAGTATCGTTATACAGTAATTATTACTGTTTATAATCAATTATTTTGCCATTACTACACCAGACAAAATATAATAATGAGATAATAACAAATAAAATACTAATAAACAATATTATAATCACTCGCACTATTATTATATATTATACTTATCTTATTATTGTTACCTATGACAGAATAATAGATTTTTTGGCAAGAATATAATAATTAAGATAACCAGTAATAATAATAATAATAATAATAAATAAATAATAATAATAATAATGAATAATAATATATAATAATTAATAATAATAATATAATAATATTTTTAATATATTCAAATGTTATCAAAATCTCTTTATCTCCTTTTATCATCATTATTGTTATGATTAATACAATTCTGTAAATATTATCCATTATGTACCCTATAATTGCCGAAATCACAAAGAAATCGAAAAAACAACGACATTTTGGAGTATACTCTCATAAGGCTTAGATTTCGCTAGATTTGCGCTTTTCGACTTTTGGGAATGTTTTCTTATACCTTTTTTATATATATTATGGACACAATTCCTGTATTTATCACATCATGCATCATGATATCATTCATATTATCGTTTATCAATCATTCATTATCATCATTATCATCAATTATCATCATCATTATCATCATTATTGCAATTATTATCATCATATTATTGCAATTGTTATCATTATGAGTGCAATTATTGGAGTTATAGTTATATGTTTTTGCAATAATACTAATTAACCACAACAAATAATAATAGTACTAACAATATAATAACAATAATAACGATTTATACTTTATTATTTATATATATCTCTAATTAGTATCGTTAGGCTACAGCTAATTATTAACGTTATAATAATTATTTTTGCAATTATATACCAGTACAAATAATAATAAGATGATTAATAACATAAAATACTAATCACAATATTATAATCACTAGGGCACTATTATTAGTATACGTATATTATTATTATATTGTTATTATTACAGATATTAATAGATTTTTGCAATAATAGAAATATTAAGAAATAGTAATAATAAATAATAATAATAATAATAATTAATAATAATAATATAAGTTAATAATAATAATAATAATAAGAATAATAATAATAATATTTTTAATAATATTCAACTGTTATCAAAATTTCTTTATCTCACTTTTGATCATCATTATTGTTTAGATAATACAATTCTGGTAAATATTATCATATTACCCCTAATAATGCCGAAATCCACCAAAGAAATCGAAAAACGCATTGGAGTAATACTCTCATAAGGCTAATTTCGCTAGATTTGCCGCTTTTGCGACTTTTGGGAATGTTTTTTCTTATACCTTTTTTATATATATGCGACACAATTCCTGTTATTATCATCCATCATTATCAGATTATCATCATTATTATCGTATCATCATTCATTATCATCCTTATCTCATTATCATATCATTATAGCATTATTGCAATTATTATCATCATTATTGAAATGTTATCATTATTATTGCACTTATTGGAGTTATAGTATATGGTTTGCAATATATACTTATAACAACAACACTAATAATAGTAATAAACAATAATAATAACAATAATAAACGATTTTATAATATTATTTAAGATATCTTAATTAGTATCGTATTACAGTAATTATATGTTATAATAATTAGTTTTGCAATTATACTACCAGTACAAATTAAGAATAATGATGATATATAAACAATAATATACTAATAACAATATTATAATCACTAGCATTATTATATTATACTTATGTTAATTATTATTATTTATTGTTATTATACAGATATAATAGATTTTTTGGCACATAATACAATAATTAAGTAATAGGTAATAATAATAATAATAATAATAATAATAAGAAAGTAATAATAATACATAAAATAATAATAATCATAATAATAATAATAATAATAAAGATGTTAATAATATTCAAATGTATCAAATTCTCTTTATTCTACTTTTATCATAATTATGTTATGATTAATTACAATTCTTGGTAAATATTATCATTATTACCCTAATAATTGCCGAAATCACCAAAGAAATCGAAAAAAAGTCATTTTGGAGTATACTCTTTCTAAGGCATATTTCGCTAGATTTTGCCGCTTTTAGACTTTTGGGAATGTTTTTCTTATACCTTTTTTATATTATATATGGACACAATTCCTGTATTATCATCGATCATTATCATGATTTTTCTCATTATTATCGTTATCATCATCAATCATCATTATCCATTTTCATCATCATTATCATCATTATTGAATTTTATCATCATTATTGCAAAGTTATCATTATTTTGCAATTATTGGGGTTTATGTATATGTTTTTGCAATAAAACTAATAACCACACATAAAAATAGTAAAACAAAAATAATAAAATAAAAACGATTTTATAATTATTTTTATATCATTATCTTAATTGTATCGTTATTTCAGTAAATTTTACTGTTATAATATTTTTTTTGCAATTTACTACCATCAAATAAAAAATGATGATATAAAAATATAATACTAAAAACAATATTTTAATCATAGCTTTTTATTATTTACTTTCTTATTATTTTTTATTGTTTTATTCAGATATAATAATTTTTTGGGGAAAATACTATATTAAAATAATGTAATAATTAATAATAAATAATTAATAATAATTAATAATAAAAATAATAATTAATAATAAATAATTAATAATAATATTTTTAAAAATTTCAAATGTTTT
>NW_023640799.1:0-7500 GCF_015228065.2 Penaeus monodon | reverse complement strand
ATAGTAATAGTAATAGCAAAATAATGACAATAAAAAAAAATGAAAAGAAATGAAAAATGATAATGAAAAATTATAATAATAATAAAAATAAAAAAAATAAATTAATAAATAATAAAATAAAATAATAACAATAATAATAATTATCTAATTGATGATGATAGTTAAAGTTTTAACAAAAAAATGATGGTTAAAATGATAATAAAAACAAAAAATATTATTAAGCAAGGCAATAATTAATATGTGATGAAAAGATAAAATAATGAATAATAATAATATAATAAAATAAAATAATAAAAAAAAAATTTTAATAACAATAAGAAAAATAATAAAAATAAAAAAATGTAAAAATAATTATGATAATCATAATCATAATAATAAGAATGATGATATGAAATGAAAATGGGAATGGAAATAGTAATAATAACAATAATAATAGTAATGAAATAATGAAAATGATAATAAATAGAAATGAAATAATAACTTTAATAATAATAAAAATTAATAATGATAATAGTAAAAATAATAAAAATTTAAAAAAATAATAATAATAATAATAATATTTAAAAATTAAAATAGTAAAATAATAATAATAAAAATAATATAATAATGATAATAAAAATAAAAACAATAATAATGAAATAAAATAATAATAACAATAAAAATAAAAAAAATAATAAATGAAAATGACGAAAGTAAAATTGATGATGAAAATGATGAAAATAATAAAAAGTAAAACATAAAATAATCATAAAAATGATTATAATGAAAATGATAATTTTTACCCTTATTTTTGCTATTGTTTTTTTCTTTTATTATATCATCATGTTTTTATCATTATAGTGTATAGTGTAGTATTGTTTTTTTTTTGTTTTGTTGTTATTAATTTTAGATTTCGTCTACTTTTTATTTCCTAAAAATTATCCATTATTATTTCACTATAATTTATCATTTTTTATTTCACTAAATTTTCACATTATATTTCCTAAAATTATCATCTTTATTTTTTACTAAATTATCATCTTATTCCCATTTCAAAAAAAATAAATTTTATTATTATCATTTTTGATATTTTATAATATCTTATTTTTTATTATCTTTTTCTTTATTATATTATAATTTATTATTATCATTACCTTAAATATAATAATGTATCATAAAATAAAAAAATGCGATAACACTAGAATAAAATTAAGTAGCATTCCCCCTTAAGTCCATATAAGAATAGCCCTTTTGCTGCTTTACCCCTCAAAAGAAAAGAAAACGGGAACACGGGGAGAGGGGGGCTGGAGCAGAAGCGAACAGCAACCAGCCCCGAAAAGGAAAAGTGGAACCAACAAAAAACTTCGTTGACTCCCTTTTTTCGGGTTTCACATTTTCAGCCCTATGGAACTTCTAATGAGCGTACCTTCCCTACTACCGCTTCACGTGTAAAAAATCTTTTTTGTAACTAACGCGAGAAAAATGGTAGCATATATTCTAGTATGACAATATACGCACAAATGTCGACTATATCCCCACACAACACCAAAACACAAAACACACACACACACAAAAACACACACACCACACACACACACACAACCACACCACACACACACAAACACCACAACCACACAACACCACACACGCCACACACACACACATACTAACTGTAGATGTATGATGTATAATTTAAAATGTAATTATAATAATATATATATTATATATATATATAATATATAATATGGTGTTGTGTGGTGGTGTGTGTTGTGGTGTTTGTTTGTTGTGTGTGTGTTGTGCTTTGTGGTGTTGTATGTTTGGGGATATAATATTTTATATATTTATATATATATATATATATATATATTTAATATATATTTTAACGTGTGGAAATTTAACATAAAAATATATGATATATATTTTATTTAAATTTAATATTTATTATAAATATTTATAAAGTGTATTTTAATTAAAATAATATATTTATAATTTTATATTTATATATATTATTTATGTATAAAAATTTTTATAATTTATATTAAAATTTTTAATTATTATACCCGTGGGATAATATATTTATTATATATATATATATATTATTATATATTAAATATTATATATTTTTAATATAAATATATTTATTAATATATAATAATTATATATATTATAATATAAAATTTCGATATAATATCAATATGCAGGTATTATGTTTTTAAATGTATTCACAAGCACAATTTATCACGCAGTTTGATAATTATATACATAAATATATGTGTAGTGGTAAATACACCAACGTACACGGAGTTCATAAAAAATTTATACAAGACAAAGGAACAATTTATTTTCCTTTTTCTTTTTTCTGTCTTAGGGTTTCTCTAAAATTACGGCCGCAAAAATTCCCCGAGACTCATGATGAGACGCTTCCTTCCCTGTTTTCAAAATTAATGATCAGAGTCTAATGTTATAATAGTTAACAGCATTAAGACAATAAGACCCTGAAATCACGATGACATTATTATGGGAAACCTAAGTGGGAGCACGAATTACAGATAAAAAAATATAACAAGATCCAATCTACTACACTAAAGAATTGCTAAAAAATATGTAAACTAATGACGCTTGATACTAATATCAACACTAACAATAACTTAAAAAAAAAAAATCCCCAAAAAACTCTTAGCCAGAAAACACAAAGAGTAAGCGAGATTGTTTCCCCCAATTTCTTGTTTTATTAATTTCTTCCGTTTTCTTTACCAAAACCCTCACCCCCCAGGGCATCCCCAAAAACCCCTTGTAAGATGCTCCCCTTCCCTTCCCCCCCCCTCCCCCAATTTTCTCTTTCCCCCCCCCTCCCCCCATCTTCCTTTTCCCCCCCCCTCCCCCATCTTTCTTCCCTCCCCTCCATTTCCCCCGTTACCCCTCATCTCCCCCCCCCTTTTTACCCTTTCCCCCCTCCTTTCCCCCCCCCTCCCCTCCTATCCCCTCCCCTCCTCTCTCCCCCGCAACCCTATCCCCCCTCTAACTCCCCCCTTCCTTCCTTTTTTTGGCCCCCGGAATAAGTTCATTTCATTGGCCCCACGGGGAAAGTGGCTTCCTCGGAGGGCAAGGTAGGCCCCTTGGGACGCCTTTTGGGCCCCGGATTTGGGGCCCTTCCAGGAGGAGGAAGTTTGGGTTTTTTTAAACTCGGGGGTAATGGAGTCAGCTTTGATTTTTTTTCTCTCTTTCCTCTTCACGTCGGTGTTTTTTTTATAATATTTCTCATTTTTATAGAATGCTTATGGGAATGGGTTTGTTTTGATATATTTGGTAAATGTGAATTATATATTTTTTTTTATATTTTAAATTATATATATATATTAAATATATATTTATATGTGTGTGTGTGTGGTGTGTGGGGTGTGTGGGGGGTGTGTGGTGGTTATGTGTGGTGAGTGTGTGTGGGTGTGTGGTGTGTGTGTGTGGTGTGTTTATAATAATCACAACACACACACACACACACACACACACACCGACACAATAAAAATAAAAATTATAAAATATATAAAAAAATAAATAATAATAATTTTATATAGTAATTATATATATTTTATATATATATAATAATATATTATTAATTTTATTATATTTTATATAATGTTTTATAAAGAAAAAAATAAATTATATATGTAATTGTGTTAATATATGGTGGTGTGGTGTGTAATATATAAAAAAAGAAAAAAAAAAAAAAAAAAAAAAAAGAAATATTATATTTATAAATATTTTTTAAAAAAAAAAAATAATATATTTATAATATAAAATAATATATAATTTTATATAATATATTTTATATATATATTTTAATATTAATATATATTATGTGTTTAGTGTGTGTGGGTTTTGTGGTTATTGGGATTAATTTAATTTAAAAAATATAAAAATTTAAAAATTTTTATAAAAAAAATTAAATAAAAGATATTATTTTGTTGTGTGTGTGGGTGGGGTGTGTGTGTGTGGGGTGTGGTGGGTGTGTGTGGGGTGTGTGTGTGGTGTGTGGGTGGGTGTGTGTGTGGTTTGGTTGTGTGTGTGGGCATATAACATACTACAGCCCAAAACCACCCAATATATCTATCTATCTATCTATCTATCTATCTATATATATAATATATATATATATATATTATATATATATATATATTATATATATAAGCATATACACCCACCCACACATACACACACACCATACACACACACACATGCATACATACATATATATATGTATGTATATATATATATATATATATATATAGATATATATATATGATATATATATATGATATAGATAGTATGTACATGATATAGATATCTAAAATATGTACAGATATAGATATATATATATAGATATATATATATATGATATATATATATATATATATAGATATAGATATATATAATATATATATACATGTATATATAATTATATATATAATATGTACACCACACACACACACACACACACACACACCACGCACACACACCACACACACACACACACACACACACACACACACACACACACACATATATATATATATATATATATATATACATATATATATATGTATATATATATATATATATTATATATATATATATATATATGGGGGAGGGGATTCGATGTACATGTGTAGCACATTTGAAACTAAGGATAACAAAATATCATGTCGTCCGCTTATTCCCGTCTTTCCTTTTCCTTTCTCTTCTCCTCTCTCTCCCTTCTCCCCCTCCTCTTTATCATTTCGTCTTCCCCTTACCCTTTTTATCTATTCTTCCAATTTTTCCTCTCCTTCCTTCCATCCCTTCCTCTTTTTTTACTCATTTATCCTTTGCTCCTACTTTTCTCTCCCTCCTCCCCGTGTTTTCCCCTTCCCTTCCTATTTTAAGCTTCGTCCCCTCCTCTTCCTTCATTTCCTCCCTTTTCCCCCTTTTCTCCTTCCATTCCTTACCCTTCTCTCTCTTACCTCCTCTTTTCCGTTTTCCCTCCGACTTTTCTCCCCTCACTTCCCTCCCTTTATTTCCCTCACCTCCACCCCTTTTCCCCTTTCCTTTTCCCCTACCCCTCTTCTTCTTCCTCTCCCCCATCCCTTCCCCTCCTCTTTCTCCCTTTCCTTTTCCCACCTTCCTTATCTTCCCTCCCCTCCCTTTTCTCCAACCATTTCCCTCCGATTTGTCTCTTCCCCTCTCCTTCCCTTTCCCTCCCCATTTCCCCAATTCCCCATCTTCCTCCCCCTATTTCTCATCCCCTTCCCTCCCCTCTGCTTTTTCCCCTGACTTTCCCCTTATCCCATTTCTCCTTCATTTCCCTCCAATTTTCCCCTTCCCCTTCCTTCTCCTACCCGTTTCCCCTTCCCTTAATCCCCTCCCCGTCCCTCCTTCCCCCTCCCGTTCCTCCCCTTCCCTTAACCCCCTTTCCCCGTCCCCTCCCCCTCCCGTTCCTCCCCTCCCTTCCCCCTTTTCCCCCTTCCCGACTGCACAAATTCCCCGTCGCCAAGAGCCTCCTTCTTTATCGCCTTAGGGAACGTCCGAACATGTGTGGTTGAGCATGAGTTTATGGGCGCCAGGAGTATTGTTTTTGTTGCTGTCGTTGTTATTGTTGTTGTTGTTTTGTTTTTGTTTCGGGTTTTTTTTTTTTTTGAGAGGAAGGGAAAGGGAGGGCTTGGCGTACGGGTCCAGCGTGTGAAGTGAAAATATTGCGGGATGGAGAGAAGAAGATTCCGTTTTCTATTCATGGATGATTGGTTGGATAACTGTTTTGTTGTTTTTTTGTCGTCGCTTTTTGTGTGGCATTATCATTTTTTGCAGGCGTGGGGAAAATATGGTGCAGTAATTGTAGTATTAGTAGGAATCGCCATTCTCAAAATCCAATAGAGACATGATTTTTTATTTTTTACTTTTATTTTCTGTCTTTTAGAAAAAGAATAGGGCGATAGGGTTAAACGCATGAAAGATTGATAAATATTTTTTTAGAGTTAGCTGGATGGCCAGGTAATTGTATATATAAAAAATGATAAAAAAATACACACACACACAGCACACATACAACACACACACACAACCACACAACACACACACACACACCCACACACACCACACACAAAACACCACACACACACACACACACAAAATACACACACACACCACACACACACACAACACACACACACACACACACACACACACACACACACACAACACCACCCCACACATACCTCCCCCCCAACACACACGAAGATCACGAAATCACGCCCTCACACACACACACACAGCACGCTAAGCACTAAATAACAAGACATCTTAAAGCTATTACGGATCCTTTCAACCCTGAGGAACAGCCACCAGTAAACACAATGGAAAAATCAGCGTAACAACAGAAGAAGCAAGAGAGGGGAAAACACACAGCAACAAGGCACTTTTTCCCCTCTTGATCTCCACATCAAGAGACATGGAAACCGCTTTTATCCCCTCACCACTCTACTTTTTTGTGTTGTTGTTGTTTTTTACTTCTTCTTTTTTACACCTTCGTATTCATATTTTTATCTGCTATTTTTGTCTCTCTGCTTCTTTACTAGTTTTAGTTTTTATTTTCCTCTCTCTCCTTCCCCCGCCCTTTTCTATTCTCTTTCAAGATGTATGTTCGCTTCTCCCCTCCCGTTCCCCCATTTCTTAAACTGCCTCTTACCCCATTTATCAACCCGTCTCCAGACCTCCATCGCTTTCCCTTATCTCAAACCTTTCCCTATTCTCTTCCCCTCCTATCTACCTTTCCTATCCCCTCCCCTTTTCTTCAATTTCTCAATGATTCCCCATTTTCCATCACTCCTTCTTCTTTCCCCCGTACCTCCAACCTTTCCCCCTACTTACCCCCCTCCTCCACAGCACACAAACACCCCATCAGTATCACCAGAAAAAAAATAAAAAGTATATATTTGTTCTGTTATTTTCCCTCTGGTCTCCGAGCTCTCCGGAGAAAAGCAGAAGAGACATTTGCCAACAAAAAAGGAAAAAAAACAGAGTTCCTCTAAGACACCAGATTTTTGGGGGTGGCTGCACCCCGCCCTCGCCTGGATGCTCGCGCGTATATTCAGAGGTATAAATGCTGCATCGTATATTGGTTTCCTTTATAAATGTCTCGTGATATGGAAGGGAATTCTTGGATTGTAGGTGGCGAGTCTTTTGAAGTTGCCGGTTCGCTGGGACGATTGAAACGGCCGGAGGAAAAGTTCGCTGGAATGTGTTTTTTGTTGCGGTCGCGGAAGTGGCTGGTCTACAGTTGTCATTATTGCTGGTCTTGTTATTTTTCATTTTCTGTTGTTGCTGCTGTAGTTATTGTTGTTGTTTTTGCTGTTGGTTTTGTACCTACTATTGTGTTGTTACTTTTTATCGTTATGATTATTTGATTTTAATACTTCATTTTTCATTGTAATAATTAGTATTATCATTAATTTAACATTAAACATCATAATTATTGTCGCTCACCCAGATTTT
>NW_023640798.1:0-11013 GCF_015228065.2 Penaeus monodon | reverse complement strand
ATATTATAATTAATGATTTAAATAAGGAATAGGAATATTAGCTAATATAGAAAATTGGAGTATAATTTTCTAATACTCTCTTTGAATTAACTCTTGTCTTTTCAGTCTGGAGCCATGATTATTAGGATATTTACAATGCAGATTATTTATGTATTGCATTGAAGAATAACTGTTTTGTTTTTTATTTGTTTGTGTATTTTTAGTTGGTGCGGATGTGTTTGTGTGTGTATATGTTAATTTAAGAAAACGGTAATTAGACATTTTTTCAAACCATTGTAGACAGCCCTTAAGGGAGAAAAATATACATAATAAATGTGCTGTTTATTTTTTGTGAACGGACTACTTGATGCGGGTTTGGGAGCCAGTAAGGGAGGAACATGGCCTCTGTCAGGCCACAGCAGCCTTCACTCTGCGGCCAAGCAAGGGATCAGCCTTTTTGGCGCCAGACAGGATAGGGACAGAAGAGTTGTGCGGAGCCACTGCCATCAGTCTATGTAAGCCCCACACCGCTGACATGAGTGAACCTTGCCCTATGTTTTGGCACCACTGATGGCAGTAGTCCGAGCGGCAGCACTGAAGTGGCACTCCTGACCAGAGCCCCCAACAGAATGTGCCACGGGCGTGTAAACCCCTCCCCTAGCCAGTCTGTGAGCTGTGAGGCGGGTTTGTCCTTTTTGGGTTTCCTGGTCCTGCCCATACAGCCTTTTCGGGTCCCCAGAAGTCACTGCTGATCAATAGCGAAGGCCATGTTTTAGCAAATTTTACAATTATTTTTGTCATCCTGCAGTTTAACGGTTATCTTATAAATGGTTCAAACATTTTGGTTCTTCAATAGACATTATAGTGATTCGTGAATATGCTTACTGAGTATTATTTGGTATGTATTTAAAGTACACAATGTATTAACTTTTAACAGATTCAGCATTTCCAAGGCAATTTGTACGTATATCCCAGTGTTGCATTTATTCACCTAGAAGTGAATAAGCTCCCTTACATCTCAGGATTTAATGAATAAGTAGCCACTATAAGTAGACCTAATTGACACATTGTAGGGAAACTGCTCATGTTACTTACTCTCGTCTCCTGGTGGGAGATCGGTCTGTTTTACCTTCCTGCGCTGGAACTTGTGTGTTATAGATCATGCTCATACTGCGAGGTACCACTAAAATCATACTCATCAAAAGGAGATGCATCAGTCTGATAGTGTAATTTGCGGGGAGGTACTTAATATTGGGTGTACTTCTGCTGGAAGGAATCAGTTGATAGTGCTCCTGCTTGGAGGAATGTGTGTGGTCAAATTGCTGGAAGGGTTAAGTCTGATCATGATTCCACTTTGGAGGTGCAATCCTAAAAGGGAGGAAGAAATCCTTAAGGTGGGGGGAAACCAGTCTGCATCAATTAGAACTGGTCTTTGTGCTCCTCTTGTTTGGGAGGAACCACCCTATGCTCCTGCCCCTGCGGGGAGGAACAAGTCCTGAATCGGCTCCTGTGGGAAGAAGAAAAAAAAAAAAATACAAAAACAAAATTTAAATGGATCATGCTCCTGCGGGAAGAACCAGTCTGATCATGCTTCTGATAGGAGGAACCAGTTGATCATGCCCCTGCTAGGGGGAATTAGTTTGGTTGTACTCCTGCTGAGAGAAACCAGTCTGTGCTTTGCTGAGGAATCAGTCTGATTGGACTTCTGTTAGGAGGAACTAGACTGATCATGTCCTGCGGGGAAGAGAGCCGTCTGATCGAGTTCCTGCCTGGAGGAACCAGTCTGATCATGCTCCGCTGGGAGGAACCAGTCTGATCATGCATTATAAACACAAATTTACACCATAAGAAGTTCCTGCGGAAACCTGGATAGTTTTCTTTGGATATCTTTGAATACAATAAAAAGATATGGATCTGGAATCGCCGGTGGTTGAGTGGCCAACTGCTGTTGTGCTGTTTAAAGTAGTGGCTTTTTCAGCAAATGAAGCAGTAATGGCACATACTATATAGTACATTGTTATGGACTTGGCTCCCTCAACAGTGTTTAAGTATTCAAAATTCAGTATTGGCATGACTGACAGTAGGCTACTGGGAAAATTGCCGTAACCAGTAGTTTGGGCATTGAGTGCCCGTGGTGCCCAGCACGAGGAGAAGCTAAGAGAAAATCCCCAAAAAAAAAGTTTAGATGCCAGATTTTGGTTGACCACTGCTATTGTGACCTAGCTAGACGTGCCTGCTACACTGATACAACCCGCCTCCTGTAGAAGGGCCTCGGGTGTGCCTCGGCAAAATCTCACTTCTCATTAAAGCTCCTTAAAAGAGGAAGTGTTTTTTTGTCCTTTATTATTTGGCTCATTTAACTTATGATTGTTTTCATTTTTGTCAAAAAAATTGCTTAAAAATGAGTTTTAAATTCTGGACTACTACCAAAGCTACTCGTCTAATGTATATTTAAGCAAATGGTAATGTAAAATATAAGAAACAAATTAATCTTAGTGGCCATAACTAGCAACATAGTAATGATGTAATGTAAGGCAGCTTCCTTTGAATGAATCTAGTATATTTTTTGTAGTCCCAATAATAAACGTGCATTCATTTAGAATTACTGCAGAAAGGAAACTTTTTTTCATATCCTTTATCTAAATAGTTGGTTGCATAAAATATATAATTTAATCAGAAAGTTGCTAAAGGAAGATACAGAGAGTTTTTTATACAAAAACAAGTTTCTAAACTCTCTAGTCCATAGTGGTTAGATGACCTTTTGTTGAAGCATATCTGAAATGTAAGTTCACTTTTTTTATTTCATTTTTATGTAAAAAGAAAGACAGTTTTTCAGTTAAAAAAAAAATTGTATATAATTTCAATAATTATAAAAAAAGTCTGATGAAATGCTTCCTTAACATGAATTACAGTGTTAGTCTTTTTGCTTTGAAGATGAAGACTATAAAAACAAACGCAAAATATAAAAAAGAAGATAAGAAAACAAAGTCACAGAATAAAAAGTAAAGCTTTTTTGTTCCCGTGAGTTAGAGGAAAACTACAGGATATAAGCACAGAACTGACCTTGCTACCTACTCTTGACTTATTAAATTATAATCTTTTTCAACAAATTCCATACATAGTTTGATGCCCATTATTTGTGATAATTCACTGTACTGAACTCCTCCCAAAAATGAAATTCATTAAAAAGCATACATATTTTTACCCAAGAAAAAATAAATCAATTAAAAAAAATAGAAAATGACAGGCTGTAAAAATATGAATACGGTATCAATAATTTAGCTAGACAACTTTAAAGATTTCTATTTTATATCATGGTATATCACCCTTTTGGACCTGTCTGACTGTTGATGGTATGCAATCTGAAAAATTTACACTAGTTTTCCATTCATCATTCTTGATATTTAAAAAATTATTTTCTGATTAAAAAACCCACTAACATAATTTGCATATATATATTGGTAAGAAAAATTTCCAGCTGTTTGAAAAATTTGTTAAGGCTTCCATAATAATCATGGAAATCCTATGTTAAGAAAATGGAAATTTTTGTCAAAATATTTAGCTACAATTTTATTTAAATTAAAAGGAAATACGTTACAAATGCACCTGATAGTGTGTGAAAATGAAAGCTTCCTGATCAGCTGATCAGCACTTAAGTGTTTTAAATCTTTGTACATGAAAAAAGATCACCCGGAAGACTAGCAGAATGGAGTGAGAGAGAAAACAGAAGTGAACATAAGAGCTGACTTTTTTAATACTGGGAAAACAAAACTGTAAGATTAAAAATACACAGCCAAAAATTTGAGAAAAAGGGGATAAATAATTTTTGTTTTTTTTAAAAAAAAAAAAAGTATTTTTTTTTTCCAAAAAAGTTTTATTGGGACTAAATTGTACATATATCTATTTTGAATTTCAAAAATCATAAAATTTGTTGGATGCTTTTCCACGTTCTGGAAGAGAGACAAAGTCTTTAAATTTTTAATAAATGTTTGGTTTAAGGGCAAAAAACAAATAATGTCTAGACTAAAAAGGCATGTGCACTATAGGAAGGATAGTAGCAAAAGGAAAAGATATTTTGGTGGTATGGTACTGACATAGGTAAAAAAAAAAGGATTGAGGATAAAAAAAATGATAAATGGGGCAGGTGGGAAATTTTCCCCCAACCCTTTTTGACTGCAATACAGAAAGCTAAAGGGAGTGGCGACCCAAAGCGGGGTTGAAAAATAGAAAGTTAAATTCAGATAGATAGCTGCTGAAGGGGAACCCTTCAGCCCCAATAAGAGTACAAAATTTTAAGGCCAAAATAGGGGAAGAAAAGGTCTACACCTCAGGGTCCTATAAAAGTAAAAAGGGATAACAAAAAAGAAAATGACTTGGTCCCAAAACCATTCGCTTGTGTTCAGGATTTTCACAAAGCAGCCTTTTACCTTTTAACATGGGCCCTTTAAAACCTTGGAAAGGACAGAAGGGGAAAGAAAACGAAAAAAAAGGGAAAAGGGGGCAAAAAAATGATCCCGCAAAAAATTTGGCGGCTTTAGGGGTGAGGGCCCAAAGGTGGGGTGATCCCAAAATGGGCCACAGTCTGTTCAAACTCCCCCCCCCATTTTAAAGGCATGGGTTGAGTGCAAACTGCTGGGGGAAATTTTGCGTTCTGGTCAAGTAATTTTGGGAAAAAGGTTTTTCCCGTGAATTTTCAGGTAGATAAGGGTTTGGCTGGGTGATGACTGACAAGGCAAGAATAATTGGGACAGCTGCAAAAAGGAAAATGCTTTTCAATTTTTTGGAAAGAAAGGGTTTTTGGTGGTGATCAAAGGAAGGGGAAAAAAAATCCCATTGGCTGGGCTGAAAGAGTATTTAAAGGTTATAGGATGGAAAATTTGAAGGAGGAAGAGGACGAGGAAATGGTGTTGAGTGACTAGTACTATGGGTAGGTGGTAATAAAGGGGAAGAGTAGTGATAAGGGGCCCCCCCCTCCCTTGCTCGTTTTTATTGTGGGGGGGTTTGGGGATGGGACTGAGGCCCAAAGTGGGGATCACTCCCGCCTTTGGGTTTTCACCCCAATTTTTCATGGTCTTGATTTCTCCCTTCTTTCCTTTTCTCTCCCCTTTTTCTGTCCATTATCCTAATCGTTTAAAAAATTTTATCGAAGCTTCCTACCCCCCCTTAAAAAAATCCTTCCCTTTTAAAAACCATTACCTTTTACTAACCCCTCACTCCCCTCTCCCCTTTTTTCTACCATACCACCCTTTGACGTTTTAAACCCAATCATTAAAGTTTTTAACCCCTTTTTGCCACCCCTTTTAGCATGTAGCATTTTTTACCTGTGGGTTTTCCCCCAAGTTTAAACCCGTACTTATTTGAAAACGCTGCTAATGACCTAGATGTTTTTTTGCGCGGAAAATTTTTTTAAAAAAAAATAAATAAAAAGTGGGAAAAGGGGAGGGGATCAAAAAATTAAAAAAAACTGTGGGGGATGGGTGGGTGCGTTGGGGGGAGGAAAGGAGCTTTCTGAAATGGATGACTTAGGTAGGGGACTTGGAAAAGCTGAGTTGACGCAAGGTGAGGGAAAAGGGTAGTACAGCGTTTTAAGTCATATTAAAAGGGGAGTAGGGGGGGGAAAAGGAAAAATCAGTAGGCCAGTTGATAAAGGGCAATGCCCTAAAAAGGGGCAGAATCATTATTTGGGCCCTGGAAGCCTGGTATATGGGGGAAGTGAAAAGATCATCCCCAGGGGCAAAAGTTAGGGCAACCCCAAACGGGGGTACTTTCCCATGTTCCCGAGGCCCTCCCCCCCCCCCCTTGCCCCTTGTTTTCGGGGGGGGGTTTGGAGGCGAGTGAGACCCAATATGGGGAACTCCCCCCCTGGGACTCACCCCCGCTAAAAAATTTTCATGGCCTTTTTTTTTTTTCCCTTTCCCCCTTTTTGTTTTTTCCCCTTCCCAACCCTTCTGCTTTCCCCTTGGGGGGGTTTTTTGGGGAAAAATTTTTTGTTTTTTTTGATTTTGGTGTGTTTTATTGGTTTTTGTTTTTTTTTTAAAAGGTTGATTGGGGATGGGGTTTTTTTTTGGGTGGGGGGGGGGTTTTTGTTTGGGGGTGGGTGGGGGTTTTTGGGGGGGGCGGATTTGGGGGGGTTGGGGGGGGGATGGGGGGTTTTTGAGGGGGGGGAAAGGGTGGGGGGTTTTTTTTTAAAAGGGGGGTAGGGGTGGGGGGGGGGGGTGGGGGGGGTTTAAAAAAAGGGTGTTTTGGGTGTTTTTGGGGGTGGTTTGGGGGGTGGTTTGGGCCGGGGTTGGGGGGGTTTTTGCCCGGGTTACCCGGGGTTCCCCCCCTTGGTCGGGGGGGGGTTGGAGGAGGGGGGGGTTTGGGGCCCCCGGGGGGGGGAAATTTTTTCCCCTTTTTTTTTTCCCTTTTTTGTTTTTCCCCTTTTTGGGGTTTTTTGGGGGGGGGTGCTGGATGGGGGGTTTGTGGTTGGGGGTGGGGGGGGGGGTTTTTTTTTATGTTTTTGGGGATTGGGGGGGGTTTTTTCCCCCGGACTCCTAAAAAAAAATTCCCCCCCATGGGTAATGACCCCCCAAAAAACCCCAACTTTCCCCCCCACCCCCCCCCCCCCCCTTTAAAAACCTGGCCTCCCTACAGCCTCATAATAGCCAAAACCCCCCTTTAAAGGACAATTCCATTCCCCCCAAAAACTTAAACATTTTCCCCAAAATAAAAATCAACCCCCACCCCCCTTTTAAACAACCCCCCTTTTTCCCCCCTCTCCTTTACCCTTCAAACTTTCCCCCCCTTTCACCCCCCCCCTTCTCCCCCCCTCTCTACCAACTTAATACCTTTTTATCCCCAAAGGGTTTTTTTTCCCCTTTCTCCACCCCTTCGACAACACCCTTTTTTTCCAAAAACCCAAAAAAAATGGGAAACTTTCTCCCGGGCCCGCCCCCCCCCCCCGGAAAAAATAAAAAACCAAAAAAAAAAAAAATTCCCTTTTGGGCCCCCTTAAAACCCCAAACCCCCAAACGCCCCTTTAATTCCCCAGCTTAATAAAAGGGTGGGGGAAAACCCTTGCCTGCTCAAAACTAATGCAACATCAGTCAATGTCTCCTTCCCCCCAGAGGGAAAAAACCCACAAACACCAAAAATTCCTTCCGTAGACTACCTCCCTTTAACGTCAATAGGGGGAGAACCCCCCGTTCGTCCCTACCAAACCCCCTCCAGTCCCTGCCAAAAAGTTGGGTCTAGGACATCCGCCCCAAAAATTGCGTTCCACAGCCCGAGCCCCCATTTTTTTGCCCCAAACCCGGCCATACCACTAAAGCTCTGACAACACGCACGGGGCCCAAATGTGGGGGCCCCCCAAAAGTATTTTATAGGGGTGTCCCCCCTACAAATTTGAGTCTGAGGTAGCAAATCTGATTTAAACTTTGGCTCACACACGGAAGCCAGACGGGAAAAACCCTCGACGTGGTTTCTCTTACTCCTTTCCCAGTTAGCCATTCTACCAATTTTCCCAAAACCCCCCCACCCACATCTAACTCCCCCCTCTTCTACCTTCCTTCCCACAAACCTTTGCCCTCCTAAAACCCCGGCCCCCAACTCACTACAATATCAATACCCCTACAAACCCCCAAAACCTTCCTTCTCCTCCTGCACCCCGTAAAAAGAAGAACAAAAGTTTCCCCCCCCTCTTCCCCCAACACACAATCACCTCCACCTTCCTTTGCCCCCCGTTGAGCCCAATCCTCTCTTCCCCCCCCCACAAAGAAAACCTTTATCCCCAAAACTCCCCAACCCAAAATCCTCAGAAGAAAATATTTAAAAAATTCAATACTTAATGAAAAGGGGACCAAACCCCCAAAAACTTTCAACTCCTGCTCCTTTTAAAATGCAGTAAATGCTGAATTTCCCTTCCCCCCCTAACATTCCCCCCTACACCCTATCCCCCCCTAAACCCCTCCCAAAAACGGCCCTCCCCCCCCTCCCCAAAAACCACCACTAACCCTCCCCCATCCCCCCTATCCCTTCATTCCCTCCGGATAACCGTGAATCCTTTTGTAAAACCCCCCACATCCCCTATCCCTTTAAACGGGGAATCCCTTAGTCACAAAATACCCTTACCCCCCCCTAGTAGAACACCCAACCCCCAAAATCTCCCATATCAGACCTTTTGGGCTATCCCACCCTGTGTTCCCCCTCAAAACCCAAAACGTACTACAATTATTCACTAAAGAAACTATCCCTTTATTTGGAAAATTCGCGGTTCCGCTCCACAGACCTGACCCTTTTTCATACCCTTTCCTTCGAGACCTTTCTTACAATCCTCCCAAAACAATCCCCAAAATAAATTTCTCTTCCCCATTCCCCTTTTTGTTTTCGTCCTATTTCCCCTGCTTTCCCCACCTATCCTCCTTCACCGACCCCCAACCATCAGCATTCTTCAGAATCCCACACTTTCTGTTCAACAACCATTCTCTTTTCCCCAAAATACCCTCATCTAAACAACTCCTACCACACCCGACTCTAACCCTTCCCACCCAAATTCCTTTTCCCCCTTTAACAAATAAACACAAATAACCCCCCTCCCTAACTAACTATAGTGCTAAAAGACCTTAGATGCCACATTTATCGCTTTTAACCATTAACCCTTAACCCCCCCAGGGTTTTAGGACTACCCTACCAAACTTTTTCCTTTTAAAAAGCTGTCAAATAGTAAGGGTAAGAAGGAGTTTAAGAAGAGAAGGGAAAAGGAAAAGGTGAAAAAAAAAGACCTGGCTGGGCCCAAAGTAGGAGAATTTCCCAAATTGGGCTTTTCTCTGTCCTCTTAATTCTCCCATGACAAACAACGGAAAAGGGGGTGGGGTAAAATTTATCTAAAAAATGTATTTTAGCACTCCTATTAAAAATTTTTTCCCGGCAGAAAATTTTTTAAAAAGCTCTTCTTAGGTATATAAAAACGTACTAAAGTTTGTTAATAATAAAACTAAATGAAATAATTTGTCATTTAAGGATTTGTAAGCTACGAAAAATTCTAAAGCCCTTTATCTGTGAGAACTTGTTTGTCCACGGACAAACAAACAAAGGTCTGTGTTTGGATTTGCGCCAAAAAAACCAATGGATATGGAACAAAAAAGTAGTATATGGACCCTAGGGAATAATGCGTCCGTTATTCAGTTTAACCCCTAGTGGCAATTGTATATCCTCCACTACTTGTAGCCTTTTTCAAAACATACAATCTCGTGCAGTACTTTTGAATCTTGCTCCGAAATTTCCTTTACTAGATGTTGGACAACAATGAGGGCTCACAGACGGGGCAGTGAAGACCATTGGGTTTCGGTTAAAAGTGGGATAGGGTTTAGGAAAAAAAAATTTTACTTTTAATGAAAACAACTTTAAAATTTAAAAGGTACAAAAACTAGTTGAAATGAAAGGGCAAAAAGGGGTAAGGGTGAAAAGGGGGAGAAGAGAGGGTGGGATTTTAAAAAGTAACAGGTAGGGAATAGTAAGAAAAAGGGGTTGAGGCGATTTTAAACACAGGTTTAGAAAAAATTTTAGAAGGGGAGAGAATTCCCAGAAAGGGATTGTTTTGTCAACCAGGGTCTTTATGGGGGAGGGGGAACGAATGGATAATGGGGGGAAGGGGGGGGGGGGTGCGATGAGATGGGAGTGTGGGAGGAAGGGGTTTTGCGGGAACATGAATAGGGAGAATGCATTCGGCGTTATTTGATGTAAAGGGAAGGGGACAGAAGCTTATAGTTGGGCATGATTAGATAATTTTTAATATTTCATGTTTGTGAAATGAAGTTGGTTGGGAAATTTTGAGAAAAAGGGTTTTTTTATGAGGAGGGAAGAGGAATAGGCATCGGGGGAAGGAGGTAAATGGGGGAGAAGGGGTAGTAGAAATTATGAAAATGAAAAGTTTAGATTGTTGCTACGGTAGAGCAAGGTGGAGGGGCAGTGGGAGAGTTGGGATTTGGGTTTAGAAATGCAAAAAATTTTTATGGGGGAGAAGGGGGGTAAATGGAAAGAATAAAAGGAGGAGGAAAGATACTGGGGCCCTTTGGGGGAAAACACTGGTAGCAAGGGAAAGGGCGGAGTGAAGGTACCCCTAGAGTAGGGAGTAAAAAAAACTTGACGGATTTCCCCTCTCCACGCATAAGTAGGGATTTTGGGTTTTGAAACGCAAGAATTTTATTTGGGGAGGAATGGGGGGGAATTTGGAAAAGAAATGGAGGAGGAATAGATACAGGGGGGGGGGGTGTAGAAAAACTGGAAAGGGAAAGGGGAAGGGGCGGAGGGGGTTACCCCTGGGGTAGGGGGAAAGAAAAACCTCGACGGCTTTTCTCTGGCCCGCTTTATGCGAGGCAAACCGTGGGGGGCAGCCCCTATAAAATACATTTTGGGGGTCACCACAAATGGCACATTTTCGTTTTCTGTACAGGCGGGTCATCGATCGTGACCAAGTTGGGGGAAAAGGGGTCGCTGTGGAGCGGGAGTGTTTTTGGGGGGGTCTAGACGCCAACAACTCGCTTACGGAAGGGCGGGTTGTATGGGCGGTCGGACAGGGGGGGATCTGAAATCATTCAAAGGGAAAACAAGTTCGGGAATATTTGGGGGAGACTTTAAAGGCGGCCCTCAGGGGGAAGGTATAAAGTTAAAAAAAATAAAAATGCTAAAAACCAAAATAATAGCATATGGCGAAAAAGGGGGGAAAAAGGTTGCAAATTTGGGTAAGAGGGGGGGGGAGGTGGGGGAGGAGAGGGTTGGTGGACAAGGGGGGAAGTTTTTTTTTCTGGGCGCCCCGGAAAGGGAAGGGGGGGGTAAAAAACCGGGGAAATGGTAGGTTGGAGGGGCGGATTTTGGGTGGAAAAGGAATTTGACTGGGGGGAGGGGGATAGAGATGTGGGTTTGGGGGGGAGGGAAAGATACTGGGAGGATACTAGATTCTGAGGATGGGGGGGGAGAGAGCGGAGTAGTTTTGGAACTTGAAGAGAAAAAAAACCCCCTCTCGTTCCGGGGGGGTTTTTCTTTTCCCCGACCCCCCCC
>NW_023640797.1:0-11013 GCF_015228065.2 Penaeus monodon | reverse complement strand
CCGACAGAAAAAAAACGTTCAAAACGAATCCTCTAAATTAGAATAAGCTCCCACAACAAGTAGTAATTTCCTTAATAAGGATTCCATTGCTCTAGCTTGTAGCGGGAAACTTTACCCCGGGCCCTTTGACAACTTTCGGAGTATGAACATATAAAATGCATTAGCACGACAGGATGTGATAGTAGATCACGACGAGTTAATAAAAAATGGCGAAATCAGGGTAACTGCGTATATGACGGAAGCTAGCCACATTATATATATTATAATATATATATTGTTTATATAATATATATATAATATATAGTTATATATATATATATATATAATATAGAAGAGAGAGAGAGAGAGAGAGAGATGAGAGAAGAGAGAGAGACGAGAGAGAGAGAGAGAGAGAGAGAGAGAGATACAGAACCCAGGTAAACAAGCAGAGACAAAATTCTCAGGCTTTTCGATTAATTTCACGAACTCTTTCACAAACGCCCCTGGTGTCTACACACAGACAGGTTGTTGATGCGCTATCAGCTCAAAGAGAAACTACTTGTCAAAGCATGGACTCCCACACCTGATTTTACAGATTCCTCGCCGCGGGCACAAACCTTTGATAAGTTTCTCTATCATGAGCTGCAAGGAGAAAGATTCAATACTATGCCTGGTCTAAGGCAGAAGCAGAGAGGGTCACTGAGCCATCAGTCCTCCAGGTAATGAAAATACTTCACGGATGGATCAGTCGATCCCCTTAAGCCATACTGCAGGCGATGGCTTTGACAGCATGGGATGCCACACCATCATGAGGGTAAACAGACAACGCCTTGCTTTACAGCAGAGGCAGTTGCGATTATGGGAGCATAGCCCACGCTTCCCGAGGAAAGACAATTGTCATTACATTACAGATGCAGCTATTGACTGTCTACAGCACAGCTTACCCAAAGACATCCTACTCCTGATCCACTGTTTAACTTAGCGCAAAGGATTCTTGCTCGGGTAAAAATATATAATCATAAACTGGGTCCCCAGATACATAGGCATACAGGAAACAAGCTTGTTGACAGACTAGCTGACATTGGCAGAGGTATGCCCACAAATCCCCATGATATACAAACAAGCCGAAAAATCTTAGGGTACAGGTACGCCTTTCCCTGCAGCTACACACTAGAGAAATGAGATGTCCCCCTCGGCCAGGGTGGTAGTCAGCCACCACAGGCTATGAGCCACGCACTCACTCATGAGGCAATTATAGAGGTTACGAAGTCCATTCTCTTCTTCACAGAATTAGTCTCTAAGTTACCAACGCGCATGGCATAGCATATAAACAATGACTAGGCAAACAGTGTTGCCATGCCCTGTATGGCGAGCCGAACGCCACCCTCGTACATTACCCCCATAACAGCCCCCGGGCTGAAAAAGAGTTTATGCTGCAAGCTTACATCATGTGGCAGGGACACCGCTGGCAATCCCCGTCACCAGGGGTAAGCATCGAGGTCAAGAAACTAAATAGACACCCAAAATAGACGAAACAGGCAGGCCATACACACGAAGGTCCGCGCGAAGTAGATCTTCGAAAAAACTCAATCTTAAAAAATCATTTGACAATAGAAATGGCCCTAGAAGAAGGGGGTTAAATTAAAATCATTCCATCATGCTGGGCAGTGTCAGGTGTGATAACATATTGATTCATTGAAAATATCATCGAATAATGAAGCCAGTTTATTATTAAGAACTGTGCCCGAATGTAAGACACCGGTTTTTTGCAGAAAGAAGACACCAGTCTATCATGTATTTCGAAGCCGCGAAATGAATCCTCCGCGCCCGATAAGGAACGAGGCACGATTGCGATTCCCCCCAAAAACGCCCCGGAAGACCCCGAGATAATGTAGAGGTAAGGTGTGGGAAAAATTGTTAATCGGCTGGGCTCTCCCCTGGGGATTAATAGGAAAAAATTTTTGGGACCTCAAAAGGGGCTTTAAGGGGGCGAAGCCCCGGTAACCTGTAAGTGAGTTAATCTTCTGCTCTTCTGTTTTATTCCCGACATTTCTCGCCCCCCCGCCTTCCCTGATTGATCATGCCCTCCCCACCATCGGGGATATCTAGCTAGCTTTTTTGCAAGGAAAGAGTGGGGTTCTTTGAAACAAAAACGAAAAATTGGGAAATTATATTACTTATGGGAAAAATCAGTGTCATTAAAAATTTACTATATAATATATATATATATTATATATATATATAATATATATTATATAATATATATATATATAATATATATATATATAAAACCTTCCCTCTTCTCTCTCTCTCTCTCCCTTCTCTCTCTCTTCTTCTATAATTATAATATTATATATATATATATATAATATAATATATATTATATATCACGATATTTATACAATAATATAATAATATAAATATATAATATATATTAAAAATACTTATCTTTTTATTTATATAAAGTATTATATAATATAATAATATAAATACATAAAAATACAATATATATTATATATATTTATTAAAATTCAATATATTGTGTGTGTGTGGGTTTTTGGTGGTTTTGTGTGTGTTGTGTGTGTGGGTGTTGTGTTGGGGGTGGTGTGTGGTTTGGAGTGTATGTATGTATGTGTGTGGGGTTGGGGTGTGTGTGTGTGGTGTGTGTGGTGTGTGGGTGTTTTTGGGGTTGTGTGTGTGTGTGTTGTGTGTGTTGTGTTTTATTTATATATTATTTTATATATATTTAAATTTATAGAATATAAAATTTTAAAATTATAAAATTTTATAATTGTTTTAATTATATAATAAAATATTAATTAATATATATTTTTTTAAATACAAAAATATATAATTATATTATTTATTATTAAAATTTATATCTTATAATATATATTAAAACAAAATTTAAAATTAACCTCCTTTGCCTTTTCGACCCAAAAATTTTCCCCCCAAAGAAATGTGATTTTGTTTTAAATGTATCATACTACATGTTACCCGTTACCCATCACACCCTTTAAGATGGTGTAAAGACCATTTGAGTAGCCCCTGGCAGTTCCTGATGATAATAATGGTGAAAAAATTTGGGGATGATAGATGTGGTTGCTGGGTTTAAATGATTACTGGGTTTTTTAACCCATTGAAAACAAGGGTTAACATTACCCCACCTATTCACAAAATTTTTCCTTTTTCCCCGATTTCGGAAATATATATATTTTTTACTGCAATTATTATTTTTACTAAAAAGTAATATCCATATTTTTAATAAAAAAAAAAAAAAACAATATCAATGTTAATTATTTTAACGAAAACAAAGGGAGAGGGGAAACCATGCAAGACACGTAGGCCCATTAAAGGACGCTTTTGGGGGATGAGCAGTTGGGGGCCACCTAAATAAAAATTTTATAAAACAAAAAATACATGGAATTACGTTCCGGGCAGCAATGGGGGAAAATTACAATTCTATTTTTATGTGTTATGCAGCCAGTCATCCCCAATCTTCTATAATCTTTTTCGTTATTTTAATATTCCAGATGTTTTACTTTTTTAACTTTTTTTTTCACTTTTTTTTAAAAATAGATGGTTAAAGGTTAAAAAACAAAAATAAAATTTCTAGAATCTAAGTCAGCCCGCACTATTTGGGAAAGGGAAAAAAGGGGAGTGAAGGGGGGAGTCGCAGTTAGTTGCTAACGTCAGCATTCAGAGAGCATTGGAAAAAAGGTAAAAATGGTAAAGGATTAAAGGGTGAAAAGGTTAAGGAGGGTCAATAAGGGGGATTGATTAAGGAAGGATATGAAAACGTCTGGGGAAAGGGGAGCAGGTGAGTCAAAGCGAAAGTGTAGGGTTCCCTAAGGATATCTGACGGTTGGGAGCTCGGTGAAGGGAGGTAGGTGGGGGGAAAGCAGGTTTCGGGGGCATTCGCGTGGGCAGGACAACGGAATGTGTGGAAATGAAAGGGGGAATATTAAAGGAGAAACTGGGGGGACGTATCGACAGCGACTCAGACAGGAGGGGGTTTTGACTGGTGTGGCCCCAAAACGTAAGTGGGTAAAGTTGCTCCAAAAAGGAGCGATCCATTCTGTATAAGGCAAAAATTTTTGGAGGGAGGGGGCATTTGGGAAAATGCAGTAAAAATTTCCCCAATCTTACCAATTTTTTTTTATTAGTGGGGAGTTTTCTGGGAGACCAGACAGTTTTGGGGGCAAGCATTGAGGGGTTGGGTGAGGTTCTGCAGGAAGGGGGGTTTCCAGGGGAGCCCGGGGGTTGGGGGAAACGGGGGAGTTTGAATTTATGAAGGGGCAAACCCCTTCCCCCTTCCTTCCTTTAACGGTAGGTTCATGTCTGAGCCCCGGGCACAGCATGATACTTTAATTTTAGTTTTAAGTTTTGTGAATGGTAGGGTCCCCCCGTTTTCCTTTTCCCCGGGGAGCCGGTGGGACCTTTTTTAGAAAAACATTCCTTATTTTTCCGGGTTGGGGCCAGCCTTGATTGAGCTGGCTTGGCCCCCCAGTGGCTAGGGAGGAATCAAAGGGGAAATTCCTTCCCAAGGGAACAACGCGGCGGTCAGTGACCGACCCTCGAATTTAATTGCGTCGTGACAGTCTTGAGTCCGACGCCTTAACCATTCGGCCAGCGGCCTTGACGATCTGGGCTTCCCTGATTTTTTCTTGTCAATTTAGAGCGGTGGTTTTCCCTTTCCTTCCGCCTGGTGTTTTTTTGAGTCACCATCTTATTTACCCCGGGACTGGGCTTGACTGGTTTGGCCCCAGGGTGGGAGGCAACGAGGTGAAATTCCTTGCCCAAGGGAAACAGCGCGCCGGGGGGCCGGGGACCGAAACCCCCGAAAATCAGTTTTCCGTGTGACATCTTGATCCGACATCCCAAACCCTTCGGCCACCGCGGCCCCCCATTCCCCCTAATAAGGGGTAAATCTTCTTATGGGAAAGGTAACCTGGAGAAAAATTGGGGAAAAGAAACAGGGCTAGAAAACTAAAACTGGGGGAAAACCGTGCCCATGGCTCCCCCAGGCCCCTTTAGGCTGGCACAAAGTCATCCCTTTCAACACAGCTCTCACTTAGAAGTGGATAGTAAAAGGGTTGGGAAGGATGGATGGGGTTTTCGCAGGAATGGGTTGCCAGGGAGGTTGATAATGCTAATCCCTTTGGTTTTGGGTGTAACTGTGACGACACAAGAACGATCGGTCGGCCTACTGGTTTTTGGAGCCATTGCTGGAAACGAAGTGTGTTGCCCGAGAAAAGAGCTGTGGGGGGATCACGAAAACTGGTCCCATTTGCCTTGGCTAAATAGAGCCTTTAAAGATATTTGTAGAGATGGAACAGGGATGTGTGGAAGAGCGAGTAGTGTTGAGAGATGTAGTATTGATGGAGAGGTGGACAATAAGGTTGTAGAGCAGTATAAGGGAGGATGGGGTAGTTTGATGAAGAAGTAGTGGGGGCAAAGCAGATGAATTTGAAAATGTTGGGAGAGTAGGAATGTCATCCGGAGGTTGATTTTTTGACCTGGGTGGATGACGTACAGTAACATTGAGAAGGGGGTAGTAGTTGCAGTGTTCACAGTCGTGGTCAAAGGAGAGCCTGAAATCTGGGAACCGGGAGAATTTGAGTCGGGGGGGCTCTTTGATGAAGGGGCAAGTTTTCATTGCCACTAATAAGAATACTGTTAGGTCCCAAAATGGATAGTAGAAGGGGGTCGGGAAGGGGCAGAAACGAAAAAAGGGGGAGGGAAAAAGAGGGTGCAAAAATTAGTGGAGTCAGGGCTGGGGCCCAAGGCAGGGGAGATCCCCAGCCCTGGGGACTCAGTCCTTGTCTCCTAAGCCCCCTACCCATATGATAATATACTTATAATATCAAAAGAAAATTACTTTTGTTTGTTGTGATTTTTTTTTATTATTCCAAATAAGGGACACTATCTTATAAGCTTTAATTATCTTTTTCTCAAGATTTCTTACTATGACCATAAACCAAGACTTGCAATCAGAATAATATTATAATTCCAGGTAAAAGTACTAAACAGATTAAATATATTCATATAAAAAAACTTAAAGCTAATCACATTCAATAATAAAAAGACATTTTGCATAGGAATGATACACTCTTTACTTAAACAATTTAATATCCATATTAAGAATAATCTCACAATGAAGATAATCATTCAATACAACTCCACATAAAGGAAGATCATCTCTTTCCATTATTTGATAAGGTTCTTTTATCTACTGTGATTAAAAAAATATATTGGTGGTGGCTTCAAAGAATTACATTCGTTCAATCTGTGATTTAGCTACCGTGTGTCCATACCATCAATCAATACATTTCTACAAAACATTAAAAAAAAATTAATGATAGGACTTAACAAGTGAATGTTAAAGCCTCCACCTAACATCTCCATTTCGCCAAAGAAATATACCTGATTAGTTTAAGTCACCGCTGATTTTACTCTCTCAGACAGACAGACAGAGAGAGCTATAGCATTTCCTTGGAACAATATCAAAACTGTTACAAATTTTAGTTTAATCCTTCTGAATCTATGTAATGTCTCTCCAACACTTTTCATAATGCATTTCATTGTTATGTGAAATACATGAGGGAATTACTTTTGTTGAAGTGAAAATCGAACAAAGGAAATGTAAGAGTTTGTATATTGCTCTTTTGATGAGATCTTTTTGTACATAGCAATTATAGAAAATAAAAACCATAAGTGCAAATTTGAAAACTGAATAGGAAGGACATAATCCTTTGGAAGACAATTTAACTCAGTGTTAATAGTTATTCAAGTAACATTTAAGACCTAGATTTCAGATAACTGATTAACAGGGGACAAAGATATAGATAATATAAATATTAATACCTAAATTGTGTACAAACTAACTTTGGTACAATTTCAATCATGGAAAATTATGATAATTTTTTCAGACCCATACATAACTGACAGATATAACCTTGGTAAAATGGACATAGCTTCATTTTGGGGAAAATAATTATCCAAATAAATATACTGGTCACATTAAATATGTTAATTTCCCTTTTCTCTCATTTAAGTTTTAGACTACAAAATAAGGCCTTGTCTAAAACTGACAACCTTACAGACTGGAAAAAAAAAAATTATAAAAAGAATTACAAAACCATTGCTTCAATTGAACTTATGTTTCACATTTGTCAATAAAAATTTCCTAATTTCTTATTTGCATATCCCTGAATGATAATGAACTCGGCATAAATTTTTCTTTAAGAAATTAAAAAATGAAAAACCCATTTTTTCCAAGTTGTAAATACCATCCATTCAGTATGAATGATATCTTAACTATTATAGCCATACATATATTAGCACAATAGTTTATATTACAGACAGTAGTGTCTATACATTTTAATTTTTTTAGACTCGCATGAAATTTGCATTTTCCCTATTTTGTCACATCTGTTCCTATGGGTATGCATAAAACAATCTGGTATACTGCTGCCTCTGTCTCAAAAGATTCTGGCATTTCCTCCTGAATAGCTACCTGAGGCTGATCAGGCAGGGGGTATCACGAAGGTGTCATACAGTGTTAACAACAGCTTGGAGGGGCTTCTACGGGTGCTGTTTTTTTAGCTCGTTTGTATTTAACCACTGCGTGTGAGTGGTGCCATCATTTTTAATGGACTGAATGTACACACCATGAACACTCTTTATATGCGCAGTCAAGTTTTCAAACCCGCAGAATGAGGAAGGGGAAAGGTGACACATGAATGGTTTCTCCCCTGTATGGCTACGAATGTGGGATTGCAGCTTAGCTTTATATCAAAAGACTTCCCACAAATTTTGGGCCCCTTGAATTTCTTATTACTTTCGTTGTGTTCCTGCCATTTATTCTTGCTAACTGCAAGCTTGTGAGCAAATGCCTTCCCACATAAATCACAGACAACTGGTTTCTCTCCTGTGTGTGTTGCCCAAATGGGCAGTGTACTGAATTTCCAAATAAATCCTTTTTTACAATATTTACAAACAAACTTTGGATCATGAGACAATCTATGGAAGTACATTTGTTGTTTACTGTCCACACACTTTCCCACAACTCACTACATGCTGTTGGATGATGCTTATAACGATGGACTCTCAGGGAAGTTTTACATTCAAAGGATATTGAGCAATCACTACACGTTAAGTTACCTTGTTTATGATCTCTTAATTTCTGCTCCTTGGAGAAAAATTTATCACAACTTGTGCAATGGAAGGTGTTTGGTCCAATAACCACAGGTCCTTTCTTACCCTGTAAAGTCTTCTAATATGAACCATGGAAATATGGACTGTCCATCACATCATGACGAGCAAATCTCCTGCCACAATGTTCACACACAAACCGCCTCTCCCCATCACCGTGCTTCGTATCTTTATGCCGCTCCAGATTCTGTGGCCTTGTGAATACAACACCACACAGATCACATGGAAAAGAAAATTCAGACGAGTTGTGCTCTTCTTTGGCATGGCGCTGTAGTCTTGTGAATGTGGGGAAGACCTGGGAACAGATCTGGCAGGAAAACTCTTGGTTTCTGTCAATTCTCTTCTTCACCACCTTCTCCTCTATGTAGTGCATATCACTAAGCTTCTTTGGGCGTCTCTTTGTTCTTAGGCCATAACCCTTAGTCCGTAATATTTCCAAAGCTAATTCACTGTCATCTACTTCGACTGGTTCCTCTTTGACAGCCACATCTTTCACATCTTCCTTATTTGCAGGAATGGTAAACTCATCTTCAAAATCCTCGGTCGACGGTAACCTCCGTTTCTTCTTCCTCCCTCTCTTCTTCCTAAATACACTGTTTTCTCCTGCATTCTGTTTCCCTGAATCTTCTTCCTCTTCCTCGTCCCCAAGGAGCTCAAAATTAGGATCCCCCACCTCATCATCGTCTGGTTCTGCCTTCAGAGGTGCCTGTTTCCGCTTCAAAACTCTGCCACTTCTTGAATACTGGGGATCTGCAAAATAATAATGGATAATGATAATGATGATAAAGATAAGAAAATATTCATGATGATGATGATGATCATCATCATCATCATTAGTAGTCGTAGTAGTAGTAGTACAAACAGTAATAGTAATAGTAACAATAGTAATAATAATAGTGATAATGATAATAGTAATAGTAATAATAATAATCATTATTATTATTATTATTATTATTATTATTATTATCATTATCATTAGTAGCACTAGTAGTATAGTATACTATCATTATCATTACAGAACAACAGTTATGCAATTCATGGGTATCTAACTGGAGTCTCAAAATTTCAAGAATCTGTACTGCCTACATACATCAAATACCTACCAACTGATTCAGATTCACATTCCCTTAGATTATCCATCTTCAATGATGTCCCTCCATCATCCTTAGAATGGTTTCCAGCTACTCTATTTTTCTGTCCTCTGCAGTTGCCACTAATAACAGTAGAAATGCCCACATGCCTGCTGCATTGGCATGTCCACTGTGTCTGAACACTTCCATCTTGATAAAAGGTGCAGAAAAAAAGGTTCATACTTGGTCCTATATCGTGAACTGGTTCAGTCTGCGTTGCAACTGTGTTTTCTGGTTCTGTTGGTATTGTGGGCCATGAAATTATGATGGTGTTGTTTAAATCATCAACATTACCTGAAAAAACCTCTTTACTACCAGACAAGACAATGTTTTGAGTTAACATGGGTGATGGTCTGCAACTCATGTGTTCTGATAACCTGTGATTCTCTTCTGCTGTTTAGGGGTGTACTAGATGTTATTCTGGGATACTCTTGGGAAGGTAATATATTACTTTTTGCTGTCGACAAAACAATGGAAGGGTTGAACTGTTGCTAGTGATCTGAGACTGAGACCGGTTGTGTCTTGGTTCCCTTGTGAAGTAATGACTCTCTTGACTGCCACAGGTGCTACATTCTCTGACTCCTCATTAGAAAAAATGCACTTGGTATTTCTTTGACCGAACACAGTCGATGAGGTACTTGTTACAATTGGTCCTTTAAGTGAATCATTGACATTCAATACTTCAATCCCACTGCTGCCATCAACATGGATTACTTCAGGATGCTTACTACTGTCAATATGCATAACTTCCAATGTCTTGCCCCCATCCATCTGGACAACCTCACTGTTTTGCCATCTTCCATCTGCAGCACTTCCACTGTCCTTCCATCACGCATGTGCATCATTTCGACAGTCTCCTTGTCTCGCATGTTCACCATCTCTAATGTTTTACTATTCTCAACCTGCATCACTTGAACAGATTTGTCACTGCCAACGCCCATGACAGCATCTTGGTCTGAGAGCAGACTCTGTACTGTCGAAACACCAGGCATAACACCCACAGTCCTCTCATCCACGAGAACAAAGCACTGCTGATCTCCACCAAGTGGGTCATCATAAACACCTTCGCTCACCACTATTGGTAGATTTGTTCTTGCTGACTGCACTGGCTTTGTCTGAGAAGTCATTTCAGTGACCTCTGTAACTGAGTGAAGACCTGACATTTTTTCAGTAGCTGCTGTTAACTGTGTCTCATCTTTTGGGGATTTACAGTAAGTTTTGATGATTGTCTCTGATGTCTTGCCATGTCACTTGAAACCTGTAACAAACGAAGAAAATAATGAATGTCTTAGAAATAATGCTGTGATTCAAAAGAAAGACAAAGAAAGAGAGAAGGAAGAAGAAATATATATCACAAAACTATATTTGTTCTATTTCTGTAAAGATATATGAGAGTAAATCAGCATCAACTCTAAATTTAGATCATGCCACCTTTATCTTGCACCTGTCAATCACTCTTAGCTCACAGGTAAGCAGTAAATTTAAATACATATTATATACCACACTTACCCCTGTGTATATATATATTTTTTTCTTCTTTCTTTCTTTCTTTCTTGCTTTCCTTCTTTCCTTGTGTGTGTGTGTGTGTGTGTGTGTGTGTGTGTGTGTGTGTGTGTGTGTGTGTGTGTGTGTGTGTGTGTGTTTATGTGTGTTGTGTTTATGTGTTGTTTTTGTGTTTTTGTGTGTG
>NW_023640796.1:0-11013 GCF_015228065.2 Penaeus monodon | reverse complement strand
ATACATTATTTCAATTATTTCTTATTATTATTGATATAAATATTTTGCAATAAATAATAAAAAATAATAATATAATAAATAATAATATTACTAATAATAATTAATTAAATATTATAATATAATTAATTATATATTAAATATATAATTAATTATAAAATTTATTTTAATATACAAATAATAATAAGAATCAATTTTAAATATATTACAATTCCAATTAATATTATTTATTTAATGAATTTAATATTATAATAATATCAACAAATAATAATAAAAATAAATTATTAAAATATAAATTTATAAATTTTTTTATTGAAATTTATTTATCCATATTATAATTATATTATATGTACACCAATTCATGCTATATCTATCATTAATATGATTTTTATATCTAAAATATACATTACTAATATCATTTCGATATATTTATTTTCATTTTTATCAATATATGCAATTTTATATTATATCAATTATCAGAATAATATTTTTCATTATCTATATTAATATATAATCATTATATTAAAATAATAACGTTTTATAATAATTATTATATCATTATTTAATTATATCGTATTACTTAATTATACTAGTTATAATATTATTTTTACAATTATACTACCATAAAAATAATAATAATGATAATAATAACATAATAATATTAATAACAATATTATAACAATTATATTATTATAATTATACTTATTATTATCATTATTGTATTATTACAGTTATAATATATTTTTGGCAATAATACATAATAATTAAAATAATAATAAATAATAATAATAATAATAATAATATAATAATAATATAATAATAATTATAATAATAATAATAATAATAATAATAATGATAATAATAATAATATATAATTAATATATAATCATCAAATGTTATCCAAATTCTCTTTATTCTCACTTTATCATCATTATTGTCATGATTAATAGAATTCTGGTAATTATTATCATTATTACCCTAATAATTGCCAGAATCATCAAAGAATGGAAAAAAACGTCATTTTGGAGTTACTCTCAAAAGGCTATATTTCGCTAGATTTTCCGCTTTTTCGACTTTTGGGATTTTTTTCTTTTACCTTTTTTTATTATATATGGACACAATTCCTGTTTATCATCATTATTATCATGATTATCATCATTATTATCGTTTCTATTCATCATCATATCATCATTATCATCATTATCATCATTATTGCAATTATTATCATCATTATGCAATTATTATCATTATTATTGCAATTATTGCATATAATATATATTTTAATCATACTAATAACACAATATAATAGTAATAACAATAATAATACAATAATAACAATTAATAATAATTATTATACATTATTTAAAATAATATCGTTATTACTGTAATTATTATGTTATATATTTTTCAATTATACTACCTATGTAATATATTATAATATTATTTATCAATATACAATAATAATAAAATTAATAAACATAATATATAATAACAATATAACAATTGATTATTATAATATACTTATTATTATTATTATTATTATATTATAATTATTTTGGCAATAATACTAATAAATAATATAATATATAATAATAATAATAAAATTATATAATTAATTATTAATATATATTATGATTAATAAATGTAATAATTATATAATAATTCAGTAAATAATAATTATAATCATCAAATTGTTATCCAAATTCTCTTTATTCTCACTTTTTATCATCATATTGTCATGATTAATAATTCTGGTATTAATATTATCATTATTATTCAATTATTGCAGTATATCATCATTTATGAATTATACTAATAAAACTGCAATATATATAGTCTACATAATAATAACATATAAATTTTTGTAATATCTTTATATCATTATTTTATTATTTCGTTATTACTTAATTATTATATGACAAATTTTTTTACATTATACTACCATAAAATAAATATCATAATAACACATAATATATTATACATATTATACAATTAGTATTATTATAATTATACTTATATCATTATTATTATTATCGTTATTATTATTGATAATATATTTATAATAATAACTAATGATAATACTAATAAAATATAATAATAATGATAATAAAAATCTATATAATACTAAATATATTAATATGATAATAATGATAATAATAATAATATAATAAACAATTTATAAACTTTATTTACTTTATTATTATTGTATGATTAAATTTGTAATTTTCATATTACATAATTGAGAATATAAATAATAAAAATATATTAATTATATTTTTAATTATAATACAAATTATTACATATTATATATATACTTTATAATTTATCATTTTACAATTATCATATACTTAAATTTGAATATATAAAAAAATGATAATAATTTATAATATAAATAATTATATATACAATAACTATAACATAATATATAATTTTTATATCATATTCAATTAATGTTATATTAATATTATGTATATATATCATTATATATATATCAATAATATTATAAATATATTTTATAACATTAGAATATATTATACTATTATAATTAAGTATATAATTTAATAATAAAATAAAAATAATAAAGTAATAAAATAAAAATAAAATAATAAGTATAATAATAATAATAATAATATAATAATAATATAATAATATAATAATAATTTAATAATATCAATGTTATCAAATTCTTTATCTACTTTTATCTCATATTGTCAGATTAATAATTTGGTAATATTATCATATTACCTAATAATGCCAAAATATAAATGAAATGAAAAAAACGTCATTTTGAGTATACTCTCAAAAGGCTATATTTGCTAGATTTTGCGCTTTTCGACTTTTGGGATTTTTTCTTTTACCTTTTTTATATATTATGGACAACAATTCCTGTATTATCATCATTATTATCATATATCATCAATTATCGATAAACATCATTATCATATTCATCATATCATCTATTATCATCATTATTGCAATTATTATCATCATTATGCAATTTTATCATTATTATGCAATATTGCGTTATAATATATAATTTTACATTATACTAATAACAACTACAATAATAATATATAATATAATAATAACAATAATAATATTAATAACATATTATAATATTAATAATATAATAATAATAATTAATAAATAATAATAATAATAATAAAATAATAATAATAATAATTAATATAATAATAAATAATATATAATAATAATATAATATAATAATAATTAATAATAATAAAATGTTATCAAATTCTCCTTTATCTCACTTTTATCATCATTATTGTATGATTAATACATTCTGGTAATTATTATCATTATTACCCTAATAATTGCCGAAACATCAAAGAAATGAAAAAACGTCATTTGGAGTACTCTCAAAAGGCTATATTTCGCTAGATTTTGCCGCTTTTTCGACTTTGGGAATTTTTCTTTTTACCTTTTTATATTATATATGGACACAATTCCTGTTATTATCATCATATTATCATGATTTCATCATATTATCGTTATCATCATCATTATCATCATTATCATCATTATCAATCATTATCATCATTATTGCAATTATTATCATATTATTGCAATTTATATATTATTGCAATTATGCAGTTATAATATATATTTTTAATATCTATAACACAACAATAATAATAGTATAACTAAATAATAACATAATAACGATTTTATAATAATTATTTATATCATTATTTAATTATATCGTTATTCTGAAATTATTTATATAATATATAATAATAATAAAATATAATAATAATATTTAATAATATTACTAAAAATGTATAAATCCTTTATTCTCATTTATCATCATTATTATGATTATACAATTCTGGTAATTATTATCATTATTACCTAATAATTGCCAAATCACAAAGAAATGGAAAAAATCATTTTGGAGATACCTAAAAGGCTATATTGTAATTTGCCGCTTTTCACTTTGGGAATTTTTTTCTATACTTTTTTAATTAATATGGAACAATTCCTTTATTATCATCATATATCATGATTATCATCATTATTATTTATCAATTATATAATATATATCATTATCATCATCATTATCTCATATTGCATTATTACACATTATTGCAATTATTATCATTATTATTGCAATTTGATATATTATATTTTAATTATAATTAACAAAAATAATATAGTAATAAAATAATAAATAACAATAATAAAGATTATAATAATTATTTAATAATTTTAATTATATCGTTTTACTTATTTATTATATTATTATAATTATTAATTTAATATAATATAATTACATAATAATATAATAATATAATATGGAATAATATAATAAATAATAATATATATAATATAATAATAATATTAATATAATAATAATAATAATAATAATCAATGTTATCAAAATTCTCTTATTCTACTTTATCACATTATTGTATATTTAATAAATTCTGTAATTATTATATTATTACTAATAATTGCTATTCATCAAGAATGAAAAACTCATTTGATATATCTCAAAGGTATATTCTAATTTCCTTTTCACTTTGGATTTTTTTAATACTTTTTTATTAATATATGGACAAATCTGTTATTATCATATTAATTATCATGATTAATCAATCATTAATAAAATATTAAATTATAAATTCATATTATTTAATTATTTAATTATTTGATTATTATTATTAATTTAATATATTATGCATAATTATATATAAAATAATAATATATAATATAAAATAATAATATAATACAATTATAATAATACTATAAATTATAATTTAAAAAAATATAATTTTATATTAATAATTCATTTTACTTTAAACTTATAATAATATTATTAACAATTCATTAATAAAATAATTTTTATATCAATATTATTATATTTTCTTTTCAATATTACATTTTTATTACTATTTATTATTATCAATTATTATTATTGATTATTATATTTTAATATAATTAATAATAATATATCTAATCAATATTAATATATTAATATTATAATATTATAAATAATTAAATTATTCAATATACATATTAATTATATATATATTAATAATAATAATAACATAAAATAATAATATAATAATTAATAATAATATAATAATAAAAATATTTAATTAAATAATATATAATTATAATATTAATTTTTATATTTTATCTTTATTAATATTAAAAATTCTGTAATTAATTATATAATAATATAATATCAAATTCATTTTGTTATTAAATTTTTATATTTATTTTAATTATTTTTATTTTCCATTTTTTATATTGGAAAATTCTTTTAATCATTTATATTTTAATTATTTATATACATATCACATATTTATATTCAATAATAATATTATATTTATAAATTATTATAATTATTGTTATTCATTTTATTTCATTATACTTATAATTATATAAATTATAATTAATACAAAATAAAATTATAATTATTAATATTATTATATAATTTATTAAATATTAGTATTAATTTTAAATTATATTATTAATATAATATATACTATAAATATTTGAATATTTATATAATAATAATAATAATAACAATAATAATAATCAATTATACTTTTATTATTATTATATATTATTAATATTACAATAATCAAAATTGTTAGACAATTATATTTATTATACTTTTATCATTATAATTATGTCAGATTAATAGATTTTTTGGATATTTATCATTATTACCTAATAATTGATAAATATATTATAATGAAAATAACTATTATATATGAATATAATAATATCTATAATATATATTGATAATTATATTCCGCTTTATTTCTTATGCAATTTATTTATCTCATTTTATCACTTTTATTATATGAATCAAATTCTGTTATTATCATCATTATTATCTAATAATTATATAATATAATAATATCATTTATCATCATCAAATATATATATATATACAATTATTGCATTATTATATTTTTGAATATTATTTATTAATTCTTATTTCATATATATGAAATTATTTCATATATAATACAAATATCAATAATATATATATAACACATAATTAATACAATATCATTAAGTATTATAATCATTATTTATATCTTATTATTTTGCAATATATATATTATTGCAATTATTGACGTTATAATAATTATTTTTCAATTATACTACCTAGTAAATATATAATATATTAATAATAATAATAATAATATAATATAATATAATAATAATAATAATAATAATAATAATAATGAATAATAATAATTAATAATAATATAATATGATAAATATATAATAATCATCAAATGTTATCAAAATTCTCTTTATTCTCACTTTTATCATCATTATTGTCATGATTAATAGAATTCTGGTAATTATTATCATTATTACCCTAATAATTGCCAAAATCATCAAATGAATGGAAAAAACGTCATTTTGGAGTCTACTCTCAAAAGGCAATATTTCGCTAGATTTTGCCGCTTTTTCGACTTTTGGGATTTATTTCTTTTACCTTTTTTATTATATGTGGAACAATTCCTGTTATTATCATCATTATTATCATGATTATCATCATTATTATCGTTCATCATCATTATCTCATTATCATCATTATCATCATCATTATCATCATTATTGCAATTATTATCATCATATATTGCAATTATATCATTATTATTGCAATTATTGCAGTTATAATATATAATTTTACAACTATACTAATAAACACAATAATAAGTAATAACAATAATAATAACAATAATAACGATTTATAATAATTATTTATATCATTATTTAATTAATATCGTTATTACTTAATTATTACTGTTATAATAATTATTTTACAATTATACTACAGTAAAAATAATAATAATGATAATAATAAAATAATAAATTAATAACAATATTATAACAATTGTATTATTATAATTATACTTATTATATTATTTATTTTAATTATACATTATAATATATTTTTGCAATAATACTAATAATTAAAATAATATAATAATAATAATAATAATAAATAATAATATAAATAATAATAATAATAATAATAATAATTAATAATAATAATAATAAATAAATGAATAATATAATAAATATTAATAATCATCAAATGTTATCCAAATTCTCTTTATTCTCACTTTTATCATCATTATTGTCATGATTAATAGAATTCTGGTAATTATTATTCATTATTACCCTAATAATTGCCAAATCATCAATTGAATGAAAAAACGTCATTTTGGAGTTACTCTCAAAAGGCTATATTTCGCTAGATTTTGCCGCTTTTTCGACTTTTGGGATTTTTTTTCTTTTACCTTTTTTATTATATATGGACACAATTCCTGTTATTATCATCATTATTATCATGATTATCATCATTATTATCGTTATCATCATCATTATCATCATTCATCATTATTCATTATCATCATTATGCAATTATTATCATCATTATTGCAATTATTTCATTATTATTGCAATTATTGCAGTTATAATATATATTTTCACTATACTAATAACAACTACAATAATAATAGTAATAACAATAATAATAACAATAATAACGATTTATAATAATTATTTATATCATTATTTTAATTAATATCGTTATTACTGTAATTATTACTGTTATAATAATTATTTTTGCAATTATACTACCAGTAAAATAATAATAATGATAATAATAACAATAATAATATTAATAACAATATTATAACAATTAGTATTATTTATATTATACTTATTATTATTATTATTGTTATTATTACAGTATAATATATTTTTTCATATTATAATATATAATTAATAGTAATAATAATATAATATATATATAATATAATAATATAATAATAATAATAATAATATAATTAAAATAATATAATAATAATAATAGTATAATATTATATATATCATTTAAAAAATTTCTATATTTAATAATATATCATATTATATATTCTAATTATATATTAATAATTATCATATTATAAATTATCATCATTATTCAATAATTATCATTATTAATTAATTATATCATATAATATATATAAACACAAATATATAATACAATAATAATATAATATCTTTATTCAATATTATATCATTATTAATTTATCAATATTACTTTTTTGATGTTACATTATTTATATAATATTATTATACATTATACTAAAATAATACAATAATAAATAATAAATATATAATTATTAATACTTTATTCTTATTTTTTTATATAATTATTTTAATTATTATTATTATATAAATATAATAATATTTATAAATTAATATAAAAAATAATAATAAAAAAATATAATAATGATAATAAAAATGTAATAGAAAATAAAAATATCTAAAATTGTTTTTTAAAATTTCCCCTTTTAAACCCCCTATTTTTATCATCATTTTTGTCATGTTTAAATAAAATTCGGGAAATTAACCCCCCCCAAATTAAAAAAATTAAACCATAAAATTCCCAAAAACTAAAATGAATAAAAAAACCTCTTTTTGGAGTCTTCTAAAAAGGCTATTTTTCGCTAGTTTTTGGGCGCTTTTTTATTTTGGGGGATTTTTTTTTTTTTCCCTTTTTTTTATTATATATGGACAAAAATTCCTTTTATTATCATATTATTATCGGGTTATCACATTATTATCGTTATCATCACCCATTATCTCATTATCATCTTTTACCCATCATCATTATAAATCATTATTGCAATTATTATCATCATTTTTGCAATTATTATAAATTATTTTTCCCAATTATTGCAGTTTAATATATATTTTTTTTTTTCTGACTAAAAACAATTTAAAATAATAATAGTAAAAAACAAAAATAATAAAATAATAACGTTTTATAATCATTATTTATATCTTTTTTAATTTAATATTTTTTATTACTGTAATTATTAGTTATAAAATTTATTTTTAAAAATTTATATACCAGTAAAATAAAAATAATGATAAAAATAACAAAAATAATTTTTAAAAAACAATTAAAAAATTTGTAAAAATTTATTATACTTATTTTTTATTATTTTTATTATTACAGTTTAATTTTTTTTTTGGGAATAATACAATAAAAAAAGAATAATAAAATAATAATAATAATAAAAATAAAAATAAAAATTTAAAAAAATAAAATAAAATTTAATAATAAAAAATTAAATAAAAAATAATAAAAAAATATTAATAATAAAATGTTTAAAATTTCTTTTTTTCTCACTTTTATCATCATTATTGTTGATTAAGAATTCGGAAATTATTATAAATTTTTCCCCTAATAATTGCAAATCACAAAGAAGGAAAAAAAACGCTTTTTGGGTTCCCTTAAAAAGGGGCTTTTTTTTCGCTAGTTTTGCCCTTTTTCGCTTTGGGATTTTTTCTTTACCTTTTTTATTATTTTATTGGACACAATTCTGTTTTATCTATTAATTTCATGTTATCATCATTATTACGTTCTCATCATATTATATCATCATTATCATCATTATAATTATTAAATATTATATATTATTGAATTATTATCATTATTATTGCATTATTGCAGTTATATATATTTTTCAATAATATAAAACATACAATAATAATAGTAATAACAATAATATAAACAATAATAACGTTTATAATAATTATTATATACATTATTAATTAATATCGTATATATATAATATTATATTAAATAATATTTTACAATTATACTCTATAAATTTAAATAATATAATATAATAACAAAAATGTAATAATAATATTATTACAAAATTCAATATAAATAATAAAATATTATATTAGTTATTATTACATAAAATTATTTTTTGCAATTTTACTAATATATTAATTTTATTATATACTATTTAATAATAATGACATAATTGTATATAATAATAATAATAATAATCAATTAAAACTAATAATAATAAAATATATAATATATTCATATATATATGAATAATTATCATCATTATGAATTTTCCATTATTTCATTATTTCATTTTATTATATTTTGTTAATTACTAATTCTTAATATATTATTATTACCATAATAATTATAATTCAAATAATGATATAAATCATTTTGGTTATCTAAACTATATTTAATTTTGCGTTTTTACTTTTACGTTTTCTTTACTTTTTATATATAAAAATACTTAAAAATATATATTATATATTATCATATTATTATCGTTATTCATATTATTTTATCATTTCAATAATATCTTTTTTTGCAATTATACTATTATTCAATAATTTTAATATATATATATTAATTATATATAATATATAATATTAATATTAATACTAATAAAACATAATAATAATGTAAATAATAATAACAATAATATTTTAAAAATTAAATTTATTATTCATTTTAATTATATTATTATGAATTAATTAATTTTAATATTATCATTATTACTAAAAATTAAATATAAATAATGATAATAATACAATGATAATAAAAAATATTATAACATAGATTTTCTTTATTAATTATATATTTTTTTTATGTTATTATTACATTATAAAATTTTTGTTATCAATATTAATATTATAAGATAATATATTATATAATAATAATAATTATATAATTATAATAATCATAAATATATGAAAATCATCATTATTGAATTTATCATATTATTCCAATTTTTTTATTTTACATTATACTATACCATAATATTAATAGTAATACTAATAATCATAATAAGATTATAATATATTTATCTTATCTCATTATATCTATTTGAATTATTACATTATAATAATTTTTGCAATATATATTTAAATAATATTAATAATATATAATAATAATAAATAATAATATAATAATAAATAATAAAATATAATAATAATATATATAATATAATTATATTATATATTAATGTTAAAATATTTTTAATTATTAAAAAATTATAATTAATAATTTAATATATAAATAACTAATATAAAAAATAATATAATAATAAATAAATATGAATATTAAAAAAATTTTATTATAATTGATTACAATATAGAATTAATAAAAATTTTAATTAT
>NW_023640795.1:7500-11014 GCF_015228065.2 Penaeus monodon | reverse complement strand
ACCCGATTGCCTACCTAGAAAACGAATATCACCTTGAGCGCATGTGTCGTAGGGAAAGTCACAACCTTGGCACAAACCGCGGTTGATTAGGAAGGGCATCCAATCAGGCAAGGGTGGCACTGCATATAACTTCTCAGTAATGAATTGAGAGAGGCCTATGTCCTGCAGTGGAATGAATGACTGTTGAAAAAAAGTAAAAAAAATATGTATATATATATAGATAGATAGATAGATAGTTAGATATATATATATATATATATATTAATATATATATATATATATATATTATATATTTTTTTTTTTTTTTTTTTTTTTTTTTTTTTTTTTTTTTTTTTTTTTTTTTCCAAGGGCCCTGTCCTACAAGGACGTTGCCGATCATGGATTTCCATGATTTTCTTGGCAATTTAGAGCGGTGGTTTGCCGTTGCCTTCCGCCCGGTGTTTTTATCGAGTCACCATCTCTATTTACCTGGTTCTGGGACCGGCACTGACTCGGGCTGGCTTGCCCACCAGTGGCCAGGTAGGCAATCGAGGTGAAGTTCCTTGCCCAAGGAAACAACGCGCCGGCCGGTGACTCGAACCCTCGAACTTAGATTGCCGTCATGACAGTCTTGAGTCGATGCTATAACCACTCGGCCACGCGGCCTATATATATATATATATATATATATATATATATATATATATATATATATATATATATATATATATATATATATACCCCACACACACACACGCATATAATATATATGTGTGTGTGTGTGTGGTGTGTGTGTGTGTGTGTGTGTGTGTGTGTGTGTGTGTGTGAGAGGCGATAGTATACGCAAACAATTTAAGTTATTATAACTTAAATGCATTATTATAGTAAAAGTTTTTGTTTGCCATTACACATGAACATATGCGGTTTATTTCTTTTATTTCTCTGGCCTCCATTGTAACAACAACTTCAGTTATTTCCTTTTCATTTCTTCCTGTTAATTGGGACGCTTCCGCTCCAGCAGGTACTCCTTAGGGCTTGAGGACTGCCTCACTGGCTCCTACATTTGCTTATATTGCACTGCAAATGTAACTACGATACTAATCCTAATTCACAAACACATGCTAATTCAAATGCGCGCCTACACACACACACACACACACACACACACACACACACACACACACACACACACACACACACACACACACACACACACACACACACACACACACACACACACACACACAAATTCCAGTAAAATAAATATGAGATAACGAGGCAGTTATGATCATTGTCAGTAACTGCTTCTATCACCACTATTACAAAATCAACTCCTAGTCACTATACCCTCAGTAATATTTACATTTTCACTGTCGCCATTTTTTTTTTTGTTCTATTGCTCCCAGTTGTTTATCTCTCAGCCCCGCTATTTATATCTCTCCCTCTTTCTCCCAGATCGTGCCGCATCCTCGATACGGTGAAGTTGTTCTAGACAACGACATCGCTCTCATAAAGCTCTCCAGCCCTGTAGTCTTTAACCAATCGTATATCGCCCCAGTGTGTCTTCCTGCCCTTGGCCAGAAGTTTGATAATGGCACCGCTATTGTCACGGGATGGGGCTCTATAGAATATTGTAAGTGTTAAAAAAGGGGGGAGGGTGAGCATTTCATGTAGAAGGAACTGACCAGCGTAGAGAGGCTGTGTGTGTGTGTGTGTGTGTGTGTGTGTGTGTGTGTGTGTGTGTGTGTGTGTGTGTGTGTGTGTGTGTGTGTGTGTGTGTGTGTGTGTCTGTGTGTCTGTGTGTCTGTGTGTCTGTGTGTCTGTGTGTCTGTGGGAGTGGGAATGGGAGTTAAAGTGAGTGAGTGAGCGAGCGAGCGAGCGAGCGTGGCTGTGTATGGGCGTACGAGCATGCGTTCTTGTCGGAGATAGCTAGAATGTGTCCCGATATATGGAATTCAGTCATGACGTTGCATAATCATTATATACCACTGCTTGGAAACTACTCCATAACTACAATACAATTCCTTTTTTTTTTTTTTTTTTTTTGAGACATATATAAAATGCATTTCTCAAGCATCGTGTACAGCATCCCGTTTTATATCGGCGCGATTTTCCCCTTTAATGAATACGGCCTCTCTCGCGCCTCGTTATTACAACCTCATCTCCTTTACAGACGGTGCGAACTCGGATAAACTGAGGATGGTCGAGTTGCCCCTCGTGCCACACGAAATTTGCTCGAAAACGTACTCCCCTTATGTGACTGAGAATATGATCTGCGCTGGTTTGAAGGAGGGAGGAAAAGATGCTTGTCAGGTGAACAGAATAGTTTTGGCTGTGATTGTTATATTTTCTAGTTATGGTTGGGGTTGTTATTATTTTTTATGTTACTGTTGTTAATACTGTTAATGTTGATGTTATTATCATCATCGTCATCACTATCATTGCTATCATTATTGATGTTATTATTACTATTACTGATATCAATATTACTGTTACTATTACTACTAGCAGTCATATTGTCATTTTATATTTAACCCTGTTGTTGTTTCAGATGTCCTTTTGTTATTATCATAATTTCTGTTAGGAATGTTATTCTTATCACTGTTATCCTTAATTTTCTCCACACCATCATTTTTGCTTTTGTCGTTAATATATTACTAGTACTACTACTACTACGACTATTACTACTGCAATTGATATAATCATTATCATTATTATTATCATTACTATTATTATTACTGTTGAAGTATTGTTGTTATTATTACTATTATTGTTGTTATTATTATCATATATACTATTATTATATTTTATTATTATTATTACTATTACTATTGTACTACTTAAAATGATTCAAAAAAGAATATCACCTAGAGTTGAGAAGTGCTTAGTGAGAGTCAAGCAGGGTTTAGAAGAGGTCGAAGCACTGTGGAGCAAATAACAACCATTAAAATTTAAATGAAAAAGTGAGAGATACAGGAAAATGATCTTCCATAACTTTATCGACTTCGTAAAGTATTTGATAGAGTCTGCATGAGGCACTTGGCACACCATGAGGAAATTCAACATTGGTGAAGGAATAACAACATTAGCACAAAGCTGTATGAATGTGCAAAGTCTGAAGTTTTGGTTGACGACTCTTAGAGCGAATGGTTTGCAACCAACGTTGGTGTAAGACAAGGGTGTTTGCTATCTCCGACCTTATTTAACCTCTTTTTAGAAAGAATATGACAGATGCGCTGGATGAATATTCTGGGGGTGTTAGCTGCCCGGGGAGAAAGATAGTTGACCTACGTTTTGTAGATGACATTGACTTAGTAGAAGAGAGTGCAAGTGGCATTCAGGAGATCACCAAGACTAGAGAAAATTGCAAAGAAATACGGAATGGAGATTAGCACAGAGAAAAGTAAAGTGATGGTTGTTGGAAAACCAGAGAACACCTATGGCCAAGTAGCAGATGTGATGATGGATGGAATCAAGCTTGAACAGGTCAAGAGTTTCACCTACTTAGGCTCAACACTCACGGATAATGGGAGAT
>NW_023640794.1:0-5000 GCF_015228065.2 Penaeus monodon | reverse complement strand
TAATATATAAATATATATATATATATATATAAAATATATATTATATATATATATATATATATATATTATATATATATGTATATATCCACAGCACCCACACTGTGGTAGTGGTGTTTTTATAATGATATGAATATATTTTAATATATAATATATATATATATATATTATAAAAAAAAAATAAAATATAAATTATATATATATAATGTGTGTGTGTGTGTGTGGTGTTGTGTGTGTGTGTGTGTGTGTGGGGGTTGTGTGTGTGGGGGGTGTATGTGGGTGGTTTGTGTGGTGGTGTGTGTGTGGTGTCGTAAGGTGTGTTGTTGTATATACACAAGAAAACACATGCAACACACACCCACACCAACACCCCCAAACACACACACACACACACACACACACACACACCCCCCCACACACACACCACACACCACACACACAATTATAATATATAATAATAAAAAATAATAAAATAAAAATATGTAAATTATATGCCAGACAACATGTAAAAATAAAAAAGATAAATATATATAAAAATATTTGGGGAATTAATAAAAAATAAATAAATAGTTTTTCAATTATGCACACACACCACACACACCCACACACACAAAAAACCCACACACAAACACAAAACCCACAACACACACACAAAACCACCACCACACAAAAACCCACACCAACACACCCACACACACACACACACAACCACACACACCACCACAGACACAACATAATATAAAAATAAAATAATATAAATATAAAATAGATATATTATTAGAAATAATATATAATATATATAAATAATATTTTTTGTATATAGTTAATATAATATATATATAATATATATAATAATATTATATATGATATATATATATATATATTTTAATTTTTAGTAATATATAATATATATATATAAAATAATATATTATAATATATAAAAATATAAAAATTTTTATATATATAATATAATAATAATATAATATTAAATTATATATATATATATATATATTTTGGTTGTGTGTGTGTGTGTGTGTGTGTGTGTGTGGTGTGATTTTTGTGTGTGTGTGTGTGTGGTGTGTTGGTGAATCTTTTCAGTGTTAACATATATAATATATATATAATATAATTTTAAATTAATATATAATATATTATTATAAATATAATAAATTTTAATATATAATATATATAATATATGTGTATATATTATATATATATATATATATATTATATTATATATATATTCATTATAAATAAAAAAAGGGTGTGTATGTGGTCTGTGTCTGAGTGTGATATATGTGGTGTGTGGATGGTGTAATTATATATGGTATATTTTGTTAAATATCAAATAAATATATATATATCTACATAATTTTAATACAAAAAATATATTATTTTAATATAATATATATATATATATTTATATTTTATATGTATGTATGTAATATATATTAAAATTAAATGAATATATTATATATATAAAATAATATATATATATATAAAATATATATATATATATATATATATATATATATTGGTGTGTGTGTGATGTTGTGTGTGATGTGTGTGTGTGTGTGTGTGGTGTGTGGGGTGTAGTATGTATGGTGTTGAGTGTGTATATATATAAAAAAAAAAATAAATAAATAAATAAATAAAATAATATATATATATATATATATATATATATATATATAATAATATATATATATATATAATATATATATATATATCCACCCCCCCCCCACACTGTGTAGTATGTGGTGTTTTTATAATGAAAGAAAATATATTATATATTTTTTTTTTTATTATATTATATATTTTATTTTATAATATATATATATTATGTGGTTGTGTGTGTGTGTGTGAGTGTGTGTGTGGGGTTTTGGGTGTGTGTGTGTGTGTGTTGTGTGTGTGGTGTGTTGTTGTGTGTGCTTGGGTGTGTGTGTGTGTGTGTGTGTGTGTGTGTGTGTGTGGTATGTGGTGTACGTATGGGGTGTTGTTGTATATACACAAGCAAAAATGACTCACAAACAAACACACAACACCACTTTACACACATACACCCCACACACACACAGCATGTGTGGGTGGGTGTATTTAAAAGGGCATTAAAAATTATATATATATTATTTTTAAAATATAATAATATTTATATAATATTTTATATATAAAAATTTGCACAGACATACATGTAAATTAAATATATTTTATATTTATATTATATATATAATAAAATTAAATATATTATAAATATATAATATAAATTTTATATATTATTATGCACAGACATACAGTAAAATAATAATATAAAAAAATTAATATAATATATATTATATAAATTAATATTATATATAAAATTGCACAGACATACATGAAAAATTATATATTATAATAATATATTATTAAATATATATTATATCTAAAATATATAATATGTATAAAATATTTAATATATATATATAATAATATAAAAATTCTTTTTTATTTTTTTTATGCACACACACACACAACAGACACACACCACACACAAAACAACAACACACCACCTATAATAATATATATAATTTATAAAATATATAATATAAAATTATTATTATAGAAAGATAGAAGAAGAATACATATTTTTTATTAAAAAATGTAAATATATATAATAAATATATATTAATATAAAAAACTATATAAATATGAAAATTTTATATCTTTTCACTACTACTACTATTATTTACTTTTTATCATCTTTATATATATATACATATATAATATATAAAAAAAATATATATATTTTTAAAAATATTATATATATATATATATGTGGTGTGTGTGTGTGTGTGTGGTGGTGTGTGTGTTGTGGTGTGTGTGTGGGGTGTGTGGTGTTTGTGTGGTGTAGTTGTAGTGGTGTGCGTGTGTGTGTGTGTGTGTTGTGTGTGTGTGTGTGTAGGGGTTTCGTATGGTGTGTATGTTGTATATACACAAGCAAAACAGTACTCCCCACACACACACAAAACACACATACACACTACAACACCACAAACAAAGCATGTGTGGGGGGTGATTTAAATGCTATATATATATATATATTATATATATATAAATATTTTTATATATATTATAATATTTATGCAAGCATACATGTAAATATAATAATTTATATATTTTAAATATTAAAATTTTATATAATAAATTATATATAATATAATATATATATATATATATATATGCACAGACATACATGTAAATAATATATTAATAATATAATAATAATAAAAATTTATATAAATAATATATAATGTATAATAAATATATAAATATATAAATAATTAATATATTTCTTTTTTTATTTATTTATGACACACACACACACACAGACCACACACACACGCCCCCCAACACACACACAAAACCCCAATTTATATATATATATATATTATAATATTTTTATATATTATATATAATATATATATAGATATAGATATAGATAGATGATAAATCTATTAATTTATAATATGTTATAATATTATTATATATTATATAATATATTATATATATACATTAAAAATAGAATATAATTAATTTTATCTATCATTATTTTATCAAATCTATCTTTCTATCTATTATTATTATTATACATATATATATATATATATATAAATATATATAATTTTAAAATTTATATATATAATATAAATATATAATTATTATAATATTGTGTGTGTGTGTGGTGGGGGGTGTTGTTTTGGGTGGGGGTGTGTGTGTGTGTGTGTGTTGGGGTGTGTGTGTAGGGTTGTGTGTGTGTGTGTTGTTTTGTGTGTTTGTGTTGTGTGTGTGGTGATTGTTGTGTTGGGGTGTGTGTGTGTGGGTGGTGTGGGGTGTGTGGTGTGTGTGTGTTATTGCGGTATGCGGATATATAATATATTAATATATAATATATAATTAATATAAATAATATATATAACATACATCATATAACGTATAACTAGATAATATATATATATATTATAATTTTATTATATATATAATATAATTATATAAAATTTTTGAATAAAAAAAAAAAACAAATATAATACAAAGTAATGTAATGAATATACAGTGTTTGTTTATATTTCTCTGTTTATATATATATATATTATATTATATTAATATAAAAATATGTATATATATATATACAAATTTTAATAATATTTTTTAAAATATTATATATATATATTTATATTATTAAAAAATACACATCCCAAAAACACGTGTGCGTGTATTGGTGAGGGTTATATGTGTGGGTGTGTATGGTATGTACGTACTCACTCCAAGGCATCACAGATGAAACCACACACCACACAAAAAACACACACCCCACAGCCCACACACACACACACACACACCCCAACATGAAATTTATAAAATTATAGTTATAATTTAATTTATGCACAAACACACACACACACACACAAAACACACACACAACACACACAACAAAAACCACACACACCACCACACCACAAAATTTATTAATAATATATATAAATTATAATATTTTTTTTTTTTTTTTTTTTTTTTTTAATATATATATATATAAATTTTTTTTTTAATAAAAATATAATAATAATATATTTTAATAATATAAAAAAAAATTTTTAAAATTTAAATATATATATAAATATTATATTATATATTAAATAAATATATATATAATTTATATATATATATATATATAAAATATATATAATATATTAAAATAAAATTATAATATATAATAAATAAAAATATAAATAAAATTTTATATAAAAATTAAAAAATATATATATATTAATATATAATATATTTATATTAATTTTATAAATAAATAATAAATAATATCAGTGTGGTGTGTATATATAGATATACAAATATTATATTATATATTTTTTAAATATATTTTTAAATATATTTTTTATAAAAATATATTATAATATAAATATAAAATTATATTATTATATATAAATATTATATATTATATATATATAAAATAAATT
>NW_023640793.1:5000-11016 GCF_015228065.2 Penaeus monodon | reverse complement strand
ATTTGATATAAGGTTTTTCGTATAAATTGTTTAAATTAAAAAATTTTATTTTTTTTTTTTAATATTAAAAAATTTTAATTATTAATTTATTAATTTATTTTTTATATTGGTGTGTGGTTTTTTTTTGTGTTTTGGGGTGTGTTTTTGGGTTTGGGTTTGGTTGTTGTGGGGGTGTTGGTTTTGTGTGTTTTTGGGTTGCTTTTGTTCTTTTGGGGGGGTTTTTTAATTTTTTTTTTTTTGTTTTTGGTTTCTGCTTTATTTTGATTTGGCTCAATGGTGTTAAATGAATATTTCCCTTTTTATATTATATTTATATTTTTATATAAATTTTATATTTTTATATTTTTATTTTTTTTTTTGGGGTTTTTTTTTTTTTTTATTGTGTGTGGTGTGGGTTGTGGTTGTTTTGGTGGTGGGGTGTGGTGGTGTGTGTTGGTTGTTGTGTGTTGGGTGGGGTGTGAATGTGTGTGAATGTTGTGTGTGTTTTTGTTTGTGTGTTGTGTTTGGTTTTTTTTTCTATTTTAATATTTTTTTTATATTTTTTTTTGATATTTTTTATTTTTTAATTTTTTTTTATTTTCATTTTTGTGTGGTGGGGTTTGTGTGTGTGTGTTTTCATTTGGGTGTGTTTTTTGGGGTTTTTGTTGGGGTTTTGTGGGGGGTAGTGTGTTTGTGGGCAGGGGGTTTTTGGTGGTTGTCGTTGTAGTTGCTTTGTGTTTTGGGGCTTTGTTGTTGTGTTTGGTTTTTGGTGTGGTTGTTGTGTTGTGTGTGGGGGTTTGGTTTGTGTGTGTTGTTTGTGTTGTTTGTGTGTTTTGTGTGTTGTGTGTGTGTGATGTGGTGTGAAATGTTTTGTGGTGTGCATTATGTTTGGTTTTTTGCATGTTGTAGGGATGTTTTTGGGGTTGCTGATGTGTGTAATTGTGTGTGTGCTTTTGTGGTGGCATTTTGTGTGATGTGGGTGGTGGGGGTTGGGGGGCCCCAGTGTGTATTGTGGCTGTGTGTGTGTGGTTGTGTGTGGTTGTTGGGTGTGTGTGTGTTGTGGTGTGTGTGTTGGTGGGGGGTGTGGCTTGTGGGTGTGGTGTGTGGTGTGTGTGGGGTGTGTGGTGTGTTTTGTGTGTGTGTGTGTGTGTGTGTATGTTTGTGTTTTGGGGTTTGGGTGTGTGTGGCCCTGTGTGTTGTGTTTGGTGTGTTGTTGTTGTGTTGGTTGGGGGTGTGTGTGGGGGTTGGTTTGTGTGTGGGGTGTGTGGGTGGTTGTGTGTGTTTGGGGTGTGGGGTGGGGTGTTGGTGGGGTGGGTGTGGGGTTGTGTGTGTGGTGTTGTGTGTTTGTGGGTGTGTGTGTGTGGGGGTGTGGTTGTGTGTGTGTGTTTGTGTGTTGTGTGTTTTTTTTGGGGTTGTTGTGGGGTGTGTGTGTTGTGTGTGTGTTGTGTGTGGCTTTGTGTGTTGTTGTGTGGTTTTTGGGGGTGTGTGTGGGTGTGGGGGTTGGGTGTTTTTGGGTTTTTTTGGTGTGTGTGTGTGGGTGGCTTTTTGTTTGGGGTGTGGTTTGTGTTGTTTTTTGTGGGGGTTGTTGGTTTGTTTTGTGTGGTGGGGCGGTTGTGTGTGTTTGTGGCTTGTGTTTTGGGTGTGGTTTTTGTGTGTGTGTGGCTTTGTGTGTTGTGTGTGGGTGTTGTCATTTGTGTTGTGTGTTGGTGTGGGGTTTTGTGTTTTTTGGGGTTGGTTTTTTGTTGGGGGGTTGTGTTTGTGGTGTGTGTTTGTGTGTTTTTTGGTGTTTGTTGGTGTTGTTCGGTTGTGGGGGTTGTGGTGTGTTTTGTGTGTGTTTGGGGTGTTGGTTGTGGTGTGGCTGTTTGGGGTTGTTTTTTGTGGATGTGTGGTTTTGTTGGGGGGTTGTGTGTGTTTGTGGGTGTTGCGTTGTGTTGTGTGGTGTGCTGTTTTTTTGTGTAATGTACGTGGGGTCTTTTGGGGGTGTGTTTTTGGTGTGTGTGTTTTTGGTGTGTGTGGGGCGTGTGTTGTGGTGTTGGGGTGTTGTGCGTCGGGGTTTTAGCAGGTGGGGCTTTTGTTGTTGCATTTGGTGGGGATGTATGGGGGGTTTTTGATGTGGGGGTTGTTTGTTGTCTGTGTTTATTATTTTTAATTTTTGGGTTTTTAATTATTAAATGTGGGTGGTGTGTGTTGTGTGTTGCTTTTGTGTGGGGTGGATGTTTGGTTGTGGTGATTGTGTGATGTGGTGTTTATTTTTATTTTTTTTATATGGGGGTGGTGTGTTGTTGTGTGTGTTTTGTGTTGTGTGGGGGAATGGGGTTATTGGGAATGTGTATGTGGTTCGGGGTATGTGTTAAAGTGTGGTTGATAGTTGTGTTGGGTTTTGGGGTGTGAGGGTTTTGTTTGATGTGGTTTTGTATGTGTGTGTTGGTTGTGTTTTTATATTTTTTTTTTTTTGGGTGGTGTTTTGGGGTTTTGGGTTGTGGGGGTTGTGTGTTGGGGGGAAATTTGTGGGTTTGGGGTGCTTTTGTTGTGTGTTTGTTGGAGGGGTTTTTGGGTTTGGGGTTTGTGTTGGGTTGGTATGTGCTTTGTTGGTGGCATGGTGTTTGCATGGTTTGGGGGATGATGTGTTGGGGTTTTTGTTGTGCAGTGTTGTGTGTGCATGTGTTTTTGGGGTGTTTTTTGATTGTGTTTTTTTGGGGGCATGTGTTTGTGGTATGTGTTTTGTGTGTGTGTGTGTGTTTGTGTTGAGTGTGTGGTGTTGTTGGGGTTTTTTGTGGTTTGTGTGTGTGTTGTGCTTTTGGGTGTTGTGTGTGTTGTGTGTGGTTGTTTGTGTGTGTTGTGGTTTGGTGGTGTGGCTGTGTTTTGGGGTGTGGTGTTTTTGGGTGTGTTTTTTTGTGGGGCTGTTGTTGGGGGCTTGGGGGGTTTGGGTGTTTTTTTTTTTTTTTGGGCGGGTTTGTGTGTGTGTGTGATGTGTGTTGTGGTGGCTTTTTGGTGTTGTGGGTGGGGGTGGGGTGGTCGGTGTGTGTCCGTGTTTGGTGTTTTTTGTGGTGTTGGTGTGTGTGTGTCGTGTTTTGTGAAGGTGGGGCTGGTGGGGTCATGTGTGTGGGAGTGTGTGCATGTGTGGGTGGTGGTGTGTTTTGGTCCTGTGATTGCTTTTGTGTGTTGATGGTGTGGGTGTGTGTTGCTGGGTTGTGCTGTTGGGGATGTGTTGTGTGTAATTTTTGGTGGTGTTTTTGTTGTGTTGTATGGTTTGTGTGTGGTGTTTTGTGTATGGTGGGCAGGGGGTGGCAGGGGTTGTGGTGCAGGGTGTGTTTTTCGTGTGAAAATGCTTGGGGGTTTGCAGTGTGTTTGTTGGTGTTTCTGTGTTGATGTGTGGGTGTGGGGTGTGTGTGTGTTGGTTGTGTGTGATGTGTTTGTGTTGTGGGTGTGTTGTGTGTTTGGTTGTGTGTGTGTTTGTGTGTGTGTTGTGTGGCTTGTGTGTGGGCGGTGTTGGGGGCGGGTGTGTTGGGGTGTTGTGTGGTGGTCGGGGTGTGTGTGGGGGCTTGTGTGTGTTTTGGCTGTGTGGGTGTGTGCTGTGGTGGTGTGTGGCTGTGTAGTGTTCTGTGTTTTGCTGTGGGGTGCTGTGTTTTTGTCGTGTGTTTTGTGTGTTGTTGTGTGTGCGTGTGGTGTGTGGTGCGTGTTGTGTGTTGGTTTTCTGTGGAAATTTTTGTTTTGTTTTGGGGGTGTGTGGTGTTTTGGGCGGGGGTTTGTGAATGTGTGCATGTGTGTGGTGTGCATTTGTTTTTTAAATTTGTGCATTGTGTATGTGTGTGTGTGATGGGGGGGGGTGTGGGGTTTGTGTTGCATTGATGTGTGGGGGTGTTGTGTGAGTGTCGTTTGTGTGTGGATGTGCTGGTATATTTTGTGGTTTTGGGTTGTGTGGTTGTGGTGTCTGTTTGTGTGATGTTTTTGTTTTGTTTTTTTGGGGTATTTTTTGTGTTGTGATGTGTTTGTGTTTGTTTTGTGTTGGCATGTGTGGTGTGGTGCATGTGTGTGGGGGGTGTTTGTGAAATTGTGGTGTGTGTGTGTGTGTGGTTATGTGTGTGTGTGGTTTGTGGTGTGTGTGTTGTGTGGTTGCAGGTGTGTGTGTTATGTGTGTGATGGGTGTGTGTCGTGGTGTGGGGGTTTGGTGTGTGTGGTGTGTGTCGTGTGTGCATTTTTTACGGTTGGGTGGGGGCTGGTGTTTTTTTTGTGTGTGTGACTGGTTTTGTGGTGTGTGATTGTGTGTGTTGTTCATGTTGTGGGGATGTGTGTGTGAGTGTGTTGCTTCTGGTTTGTGCATGTGTGTTTGGTTTGTTTTTTGTGTGTTGGGGTGTTGTATTTTGCTGTGTTGTGGCGGGTGTGTGTTGTTGGTGTGGGGGTGTTTTGGGGTTTGTTTTGGGTGTGTGTGGTTGTGGCATTGTGTTGTATGTGTGTGTGTGTTGTTTTTGTGGTTGTGTTGTGGTGTGTGTGTGTTTGGTGTTTGGTTGGTGTTTGTTGTGTGTGTGCATGTTGTTGGTGTGTGTGTGGTGTTGTGTGTGGGTGTCTGTGTGTGTGTGTGTGTTGGTGTGCATGGGTGTTGTGATGTGTGTGTGTGTGATGTGTGTGTGTATGTTGTGTGGTGGGTTTTTGGGTTGTTGTGGTGAGGGTCTTTGTGTTTGGTGTTGGTGGTGGTGTGTGTAATGCTGTGTGAGTGTGGTGGGTTTGTGATGTGGTGTGTGTTTGGGGTGTTGGGGGTGTGTGTGTTTTTGTGTGTGTGGTGTGTGTGTGTGTGGTGTTGTTGTGCATGTTGTGGAGGGGTTGTGGTGTATTTTTCTGTTGTGTGCATGTGTGTTTATGTGTGATTTGTGTGTAGTGTGTTGATTTTGATGAGTTGATGTTTTGGGTGTGTGTGTGCATGTTGGTGGTTTGTTTTTGGTGTGTGTGTGGTGTGCATGTGTGTTTGGTGTGGTTGTGTGTGTGTTGTGGTGGGGTGTGTGGTGTGTGTGGTTGTGTGCAGTGTGTGGATTGTGTGGATGTGTGGTTTTTGGTGTTTTTTTTTGTGTTTTTGGTTGTTGTTGTGTTGTTGTTGTGTGTGGGGGTGTGTGTTTGGGGGTGTGTGTGAGTGGGTGAGTGTGTGTGTGTGGTGTTGTTGTGTGTGTGTGGTGGTGTGTGGTGGTGTGGTTTTGTGTGGTGTTTGTTTTTGTGGGGGTTTTTTTTAATATTTTTAAATATATATATTTTTTAAATTTATTTATTATAATAATATTTTTTTTTTTTTTTTTTATTTTTTTTTTTTTTTTTTTTTTTGTTGTGTGTGTTTTTGGGGTTGTGTGGGATTTTCATTTTTTAATTATTTATTTTTTATATTATTGCATTTTTTTATTTTTTATTGTATTTTTATTTAATTATTATTATTATTATTATTAGATGTTGTTGTTTTTTGTTGTGTGTGTGTGCATGTGTGTTTTGATGGTGTGTGGTGAGGGGGTTGTGTTGTGTGTGTTGTGTGGGGTGTGTGTTTGTTGTTGTTGTTGTTGTTTTTGGGATGTTTTGGGGGGGTTGTTTTTGGGTTGTGGGGGTGTGTGTGTGGGGGTGTGTGTGTGTTTGGTGTGGGGTGTTGGGGGGTTGGTGTGTGGTGTGGGGTGGTGTGTGTGTGTGGGGTTGTGTGTGGTGTGGGGTGTGTGTGTGTGTGTGGTGTGTGTGTTTTTTTTTTTTTTTTTTTTTGTTATTTTTTTTTTTTGTTGTTGGTGTGGGTGGGTGTGTGTGTGGGGTGTTTTTGGTGGGGTGTGGTGTTTGGGGTTGTGTGTGGGGGTGTTTAAATATTATTATATTTATTAAAAATATTTTAATTATAAATAAAAATTTGATGAAATTTTGTGTGTTTTTTTTGGTGTTTTTTTTTTTTATTTTTTTTTATAAAATATAAATAATATAAAATAATAAAAAATTTATATAATATTATTATAATAATTATAATTTTAAATAATAATTTATAATATATAATATATATATATATATAATATATTATATATATAAA